>NC_092861.1:88904330-88970033 GCF_032062135.1 Pyxicephalus adspersus
GGTACAGAAATCTAGACCTCAGTGTAACGCCCAGGTGGTTAAAGTGGCAAAAAGCATTATGACGACACTCTGGGGGAAGTTTTTTCCCTTTCAGTGACACATAGGAAGGGGTGTAGTGGGGTGGGCTCTTCATAGATAGTACTGTGCCCCCTCTTTTTTTTTTTTACAACTACACCCCTGACAACCACAAGCTAATAGGAATGCCCATTGGTAATCAGAAGGAAGCCAGGCTGTTTATGTAATTAGAAGATAGTGTTCTGATTGGCTGGGGATTGGGGGGTTGGCAAACTCAAACCCAATCCTTATTTATGCGGTTTTACAATCTTTTAATCATTACATGCATTTTAGCATGCGTATGAATAATGAAAAAAATGATTGGGCAGTGATCGGGTTATGTTTTGTACTTTTTTTTACGATTTATTTTAAATCCTATATGAGCTCTGACACATTTACCAAAGCAAATGAAGATGCAGAGCTAGATACAAAAATGGAGACCATTTATTCAATAAATGGAAAAATATCTATATACTGAAAACTGCTATATATTCTCTATTTTAAACAAATTTGTGTTTTTTTATCCCAGACCCATAAAATGTACAAAGTATATATTGTATAGGAAAATGTAAATAGCTAGATGGCCTTATAGACAAACACAAAAAACATATTTTTTCATTAGGAGGTTCACATGAGGATTACAGATTTTAGACTAGTCTATTTATCGAAATCTAAAATAACATGGTTTAAAAAGTCGTTATTTTTATATATCATGTCTGTCTACATGGCTTTTACACTTTACTATTTGGGAAAAATGATCACAGCTGAATTAGCTTTTTGGATTAATGTCTTGAATAAAAGCTCTTCCAATGCATATTCCAAGCCAGCTATGAAAAAGATGTTATGGTATTTTCAAATTAAACAAGCACTTCCACATAGCTGCATTATGTCATCACATCTGTTTAACCTTTAAACCAGGCTAGCATTGCAGCTATTGCATGACAATCCTTTCCAAAATACAACATATAGTCTACCAAATAAAACTCTGGTGATCTGATATGCCAGCCCGTAATTTGTAATGTGATTATGCTTAGATATTGTATTGTCTTGTAAAAAAGTAGTATATGGTACCATGCTATAGATAGCAGAAAAAAAAGTCATTTAAGGAGATTCCTTCTTTATGGGTGGTCTAAATATAAGTACAAAGAAAATTTCATTTTGCATACATATTAAGGCACTTTTTTAATTTTTGTAAGTATTTTTTATAACCTGAATGAAAACTGAAGAACTCAACAGCTGTTTCTGTTATTTTATCAAAATCTTTTGATCAAACTGTCCACAACTGCAACTGTTCAGATTCTGCAGTGGGGACATTCCAGTCAATAAAAAAAATTGAAGAAGAAATGCTTGGATATGGTAATTGTGAAGCAAGGCAGATAGTCATTATAAACCAATTTTTGACCCCCCAGCGCTGTAACCACTACTTAGGGAGCATTAATCTATGTACTATTGTAGAAGACATTTTAACTTCGGGTGCTCCTAATTCCTGGATTGTGCTTCCAATGGCAGCCACTGGTTTATTCTTACCACTAATAGAACTAATCAAAATGGTTCCACACAATGTTCTCATCATGAAAGTGATGATATTATGATTACAACGAAATTGTTAGGCTGTCATTGTGTCAGTAATGTAACTACAATACAAAACATTTTACAAAGTCCTAAATGAACTTGTAACAGATACAAAGTCAGTATAAAAGTCATTAAATAAATTAAATTAATTTCCTCCTCCCCCGTCGTTTACATGTGCCTTTTTCTCTGTAATTAACAGCTACAAGCACCCACACTGTTTCCTGATGTTAATACAAGTTCACAAACTTTTTAGTGGCTGAACTGCCAAGATTGATCCAATATCAGTGTACACTGTACACAAGTTCTGATAGCTCCTATAAGCCCTGATTTAGAGGGGGTGTTTGGCCCCTGAAATGCATTGGATATCTTTTGTTAGATCTTATTGAGGACTAATAAAAGCTATTTAGACTTGCTTCATCTGATTTGGCACCCATTTGTGTTTGTATGTTTGAAGCAGTTTTTCTGGCACCCGACAGAGGCTTGTCTCAAATATAAGCAGCCTTACCAAAGCCTATAAGCTTGATTATTGAGATATTTCACCTGCAATTTTGAATCAATGATACTGGGAATCCCAGCACCTCTCAGGTTTGTCTTTTATTAATGACTTTGACTTGAATAATATGTACAATAATCTGACTTGTAAATGTATTTTGCATATATTTAGTGGGAAACATTTTTAAAAAGCAAAAACATTATAACTGTCACAAGAAAAAAATGTAAAATCTAACATTAAAATACTCCTTTTTCCAGGATATAAATCAGTTAGACTATTGGAAAAAAAATACAAACTATTTAAAACTTAAACTTGAAGATTCCCAAATATTTTGCTACATCAAGCACACAGTACTACAGAAGCTGAGTAACTGAAGCTTATAATAAGCTGTGGCCCTGCTATGAAGTTGTCACCCAACAACCGAGGTCTGAACATTCCAGTTACTTAAAAAATGTCAATTTCCTCATGTATTCTATAGATACTAGATATCATCAGGGTATTAGGTAATGATATAATCCCCAACAATAATTTTTCACTATATATGTAGGTTTTCTGCTACTGTGTGCTACTTCCTCCTCTCCTTTTCCTATGTCACTGTCTGTATCTGTCTGTCATTTACAGCCCCTATATAATTGTACAGCGCTCTGTAATATGTTGGCACTATATAAATCCTGTTTTTCCATCTCTGACAAATTTAGATCAAGTTGGATTCATTCCCGGTAGGGAGTCTAGAGACAATACCATCAAAGCTCTTAATCTGGCACAATGGGCTCAGAAATCAAACCATCAATGCTTTTTCTTATCTACAGATGCTGAAAAAGCATTCAATAGGTTGGCATGGATTTATATGGCAGGATTTATATGGCAGATGTCTTGGACTCCATAGGAATTCTCCCAAAATGCATGCCGCAATACTTTCATTATAATCTAAACCTTCAGCAAAAGTCAGAATAAATGGCCTTCTTTCAACACATGTTCCGAATACCAACGGCACCAGATAGGGTTGCCCACTGTCGCCCTTGATTTTTGTCTTAGCGTTGGAACCCCCTTTGAATCAAATTAGAGAGAATAATGGGATCTCAGGCTTGTGCATAGGTAACAAAGAATATAAACTAAGTGCTTTCGAATTTTCAGATGAAGAATGGTAAAATATCAACATAATTAGGAGCAAAGGTTTACAAAGTGTGAACATACAAGAAAATAACTTTAAAATACGTACAAGATGGTACAGAGTGCCTCAAGACTTACATAAAATTCACCCTCAAAATAACAGAAAATGCTGCAGATGTAAATTTGCTGAAGGCTCTTTTTTACACATGTGGTGGAGCTGCCCAATTATTCAACCTTTTTGGGATGAAGTTATCAATTTGTTACCAAAAATTACAGGGGAACATGATATTACAAACCCAGTGCAAATTCTGCTACACCACACTCACAACACACCAAACCAATATAAAAAAACACTTTTATTCTATGTTTTGAATCCTGACAAATTGTTGATTCCGAGACTATGGAAATCAATTTCTAGGCCAACCTTACGTGAAATGGAGGAAATGATTCATGCATCCCGGGATGCTATAACAAATAATATATCACTTGGGCCTTATGGTGGAACTTTAATTACACCCAAGAATAAAGAACTGTGTACAACGATACTTCAGAAAGTAGAGAGAGTCCATCCTTCTGAAAGATACAAATATTTTCTTCTGCACAATGACCCTGATTTATGATAGCTCTCCAAGGCTGGAGAGAATACACTTTCATCAGTGAAGCTGGGTGATCCAGCAAACCTGGAATGGATCTTGTCTAGGATTCAAAACGTTTGCTAGCAAATAGCAAATGATTTTTAAAAATCCATTCCATGTTTTCTGGATCACCCAGCTTCACTTATGAAAGTGTATTCTCTCCAGCCTTAGAGAGCTTTCATAAATCAGGCCCAATATCTCCTCCTTTTTTCTGTCTTTCTCTATCCTGCCACAAGGGCAAACGGAAAAGCGCACAACATCTTAACAAATTTACTATTGTTGTTTACCCTTTATAAGGTGGCTGTTCTTGCTGTTTTTTTACATGTCTATTTTGTTATTTTACATGGTTAAACTTGTTGAAACATGAAAATGTATTATAAATATGCAAAGACATGTTTGTTTATCCATTGTAATTGTATTTGACAATATGTACCTATTTCTTGCAAATGTAACATACTGTACACTGTTATTTGCTATTTCAATAAAGCTTTATTTTGGAGAAAAATCCTGTTTTTTAATATTATTATTATTATTTTTATTATTATTATTATTAATAATAATAATACTAATAATTATTATAATATTATTAAGTCAGTGTGCTCATTGATATGGCAGGCTTGGCAACTTTTGCTTTCTCATCCAGATGAATGGAAATAGTATTCATCACAGAAGATGCAGCAGCTATAGTTGACACTCCCTGTAGCCAAGGGGCACGGCTATTATTATTATTATTCATAAGCAGTATTTATATAGCGCCAACATATTACGCAGCATTGTACATCAAATAAGGGATATGTTAGGTATTGTTTCTTTAGATGGCTGAGCATCAGAGACAGGAAGTATGCCTGCTACAATACAATTTTAATAAATTCAGAAAAACACAGTGTTTAGGGGAAATATTAAAGAGTAACACAGCTTTCCTTTAAGGACCAGAAGTGGAAACAGATGGAAACAGGCAGGAGTTTTACTTTTAGTTTACCTTATTGATCTGGGGTTTTCAGCACATGCCTGTAATTATCATCTCTCATTGGTTGTCGTGGATGAAAATAATGGTTGTACATTAAATATCAATCAACTTATTATAATGAACTTAGACAGTGTTTTTTACTTATTGTATACAGTACATATTCCGAACATAGTATAGAATTTTCAAACACAAACAATACAACTAACAGCTTAATTACCTTGACATAAACTCATCTGCAAATATGAAAATGAATCTAACCTAACTTTATTATGTAAAATATTTAGGATCTGATGCTGAGTTGTATTTAACTTTCTCTCTTGTTCTTTGTAATTCAAAAAAATTCATTTTTCCAGTTAAAGAATACCACAATTTCCTATTCCTGAGATAATTTATAGAATTTCTGGTTTCTGGCTAAAAGAATTACAATCACTTTGGTGCATTGTTTTCCTGACTAAATAAAATGAGGTGTTTCCTATGATGGATGTACTAATCATTTGCAGGGCTGTAAGTATGAAACGTTTTGATAAATACCCATTGTCTATGTGTTCTGAGATTTGGCAATGTCATGTCCACCCTGAGTAATAGTAATACTTCTCTTCACCCCTTCTTATTTATTTATATGGGGCTCTGCTTTCTAGTTACCACATCTGAGCAGAGTTCATCTTTGAATTGATGTCGCCTGCAAAAACAAACCCGGAGTCCAGCTCTTTGTGGGAAACGCTGGCTGAACTACACTTTGTTTAAATAGCCAAAATATGTTTGAAAGGTGTTGATAGGCTTTCTTTGAAACTGGGGCACACTACATTATCAATTCATTTGTAAAGTGATTTAATGGATTAGATGAAAGTGTGTAATACTTGAAAGGCTAGGGAAAGAATATGAAACCCTCTCACTGGTGCTTCATTATGAGTGCTAAATCATAAGTAAAGCTCCAACATTTATTAAAGTGACATCAGTTATTATTAACAAAATGCATATTACTTTTAAGTGTAAGATTAATCTCTTTGTATATTGATACTTTGGCTTTGACTATGAAAATTATAACTTGGTTTATTTAAAAAAAAAATTACATGTGTATGTTTAATACAACAAGGTCATCATTAAAGCAGAAAATCATTGAAATATGTATCGAGGGGATACATATTTTATGTGCCCTAAAAAGTACACTGTAGGTCAAAGCATACCTCTTCGGAAAAACATACAATATGTCAAAATTCTGCTTCAGACACATATCCACATCTGCTGCTTTTTACACCAGTTGTCTGCCTTCCAAGCTAGATTTTTCATCACCTTACCTTGTGTCTCCATCCCCACTTACCTCTGGATTGTAAGTTTCCAAGGTCAGGGTCCTTCCCCTAGAATTGTATGTATTGTTGTATGTTATTATACTCTGTATTAATTATGTGTATTTTTGTATTTGTAATGCTGGATATATATATTTATTGTACCAACTATTGTCTATATTGAACTTTGTACAGCACCACAGAGGATGATGGCGCTATGGGATTTAATAATAGTTATAAGCATCCCATTTAAATTGTCTTTCCAAGCAAAATTGCTTTTGGTTGTTCTCCTTGGAATTCAGCAGTGATATCTTCACACAAAAGTTTCTGACTCTACTTCCCCTATGCCTCAGCTTAATTTCTACTGTTGCAGAAGAACCGTGTTACTGCTATTTAATTTTTGATTAATGTAGTGGCCTCAGAAAATTGGCTTATGGACAGCATGCAAACATGCCATATCCCTAATGTTCCCATTTATTATTCAAGCACTTGAAAGCAAACATAAAAAAAATAGTAACTGCTCAAAGGAATTTGTCACCAGAACTGGTTTTTTTTTACAAAGGGGCTTTTAGGGCTGAAAGCACCAAGCATTACTTGAAGCGCATGTACAGCCAAATCACTGAACACCCTGAACACAATCCTTAACTCTTCCATAACATTTCATCCATAGCCTCTCCCTAAAATTGACCCCTAAAGGGCATCTTTAGGGTTCTTGTCCCCTTTTCCACAAGTATGAATACTGATGTAAATGTACCCATCTACCACTAGACATCAGTCGGTGACACTTTTCCACCTGCTGTTTGTCAATATTTACTGTACTCTTGTCTTTGATAAAACTCTAATGAAAGTTATTGAAACAAAAAATATACTGCTGAAAAATACTCACTATTAGTATATTTAAGATCCACAGTGTAGCCATTACTGCCAAAATAATTCTTAATCCTAAACCTTAATCAATTCTCTAACACTTATAACTCATGCAATTGTGTACTTGCCAATTTAGTATTGAGCCATTCAGCCACAACATTCCAATGGTTTATATTCCTGTACCAAAAACTGTTTACATGGAGACCTTTTGCACTGGCAATAAAGGATTTAAAATAATAACACTGTATTTTCTTTTTCCTGGTGGCCCCACATTTGTAGTTTGCATGGCCTGTTCTTTAATTTATCCATATCTGTAAGGCAACGTATATAGGGTACTTTATGTTGACTTAAAAATGATAATGATCTGAGACATGAATGTCCAGTCAAACAAATAGATTCTCTACTTGGATGAACAGATATTAAGCCCACACGTTTTAAATAACATGCACTCTATTATCATACTTAAAAAGTATGTGTTAGATATACATCTACATATGGCTTTTTCATGAGCAATTAAATAGTCCAGAGGAGTTATTTTACATCTTCACTATCCAAACTTACGTTGTTCACAGGGAACACAAGAAGTTTCAGTTAGAATGAAAGAATAGCTGAAGGCAAACAGCTTCTGATGTGTTTTGTGTTCAGAAAAGTAAGAAAATCTTGTGCCCTTTATTTTGCAGTATCATTAATTTAAAAATAAAATGGTTAATATCTCATATCTGCTAGCACCAAGGTTCCTTGACTGACAAATCTTATGAGAAATTATAGTAATTTGCATGATCAGTATGGTTTCCTGTAAATTGAGAATAGAGGTGTCTGTCTGCATTTCTTCCTTTACTTTCAAAAACTTATACATGTTTAGGTGATCCAATAATTAATGTGACAGTCAAATACCTTGGACAGCTGGATTGTTTCTACACCCTGAGTCACATTTAATGTTTATGATTAGTTTAATGTATAAGCTGTTGTGTAATATTTAATACCAGGCCCCAGGATGACCAAATGTGTTGGTTGGTTCCCTTCCTGATAGACCCTGATAGACCCAATGGAAATATCTGCTTTGTCCAGGCTGTTGTTTCATTATATCATCATTAGTCATATGATTAAAATTGAGTTTAAGATGGTTTAAAATGTAAAAATACCTAAAAATGTTTTGTTTGGCTAATATAAAATCTTTGGTTTACAAATAAAAACAAACTTACCTGCCTGTTGACAATCATTCCTATATTGTACACTTATCTGTACAAGTGCAGCTTAGTGTTTGATCCTGGAAAAGTTGGATGCCGAGAATGAATTTCTGTGCAAATGCGCAGGGTTTATGTCATTCAAGCCATGTCAATCAAAATGGCCAAGGATCCTAAGCCTGGACGAGAAGGAGCAAGGAAAGTTGTGTTTAGGTAAAATATTGCAAATAGTCAAGTAAGTTGCATACCCTGTCCCATCTTTAATAAAGAACTAACCTTGTAAATTTTAAATTTTAACTCAACATTGTTTCCAAATTTAGGCTTTCCCATCAAGGAAAAAAAAAGCATATGCATCAATATCCTTTAACTAAGATCAGTACACTCTCAGTATAATTCATGAAGCTTCCAAAGGGTCATATCAAGCCTAAATGGAGAGAAGTAAATGACCAGAACAGGGCAACAAAGGTTTATGAATATATTAGAAAAAAGAGAACCTACAAATCTTTTCATAATTATACCTTAGAGTTTAACTTTCCACAACTTAACATTGATAATGATTTACATTTTATTAGCATTCATAGGGGAATACTGAAATGATCTATTATAGTCACAGGAAGTATAAATTAAGTGTTAACCTGCTGCTAGTTAAAAGCGGTTATTTGTACAGGAATACCTAGTTCCTGTGGAAGTATGAGCTTAAATCATGATAAAATACTAAGCATAGAATGTACTGTAATTTGTTTTAAAATTGGTTAGACTTAATAGATTTGTAAATTGCTGACTTATGTGTGTTTTTTGTGTAATATTTTATATATAGCAGAGACCTTTTTATATACAATAATAAAAAGTATTGTACTGAGATAGAGAAAGAGATTATTTATGAGCTGTTACCAAGTATCACCATACAAGTAATAATTAGTTTTATATATTGCTTTACACTTACAACCTTATATGTTACTTTCAATAGAGAAGAACTGAAGGCAAAGGCTGGGGAGGCCAACATGCATTATATTGTCTTTCATCATTAAACAACTTGCATCTCAATACAAATGCAGTGTGCAACACATTTTTAGGATAACCAGCAAAAAACCTAAATAAAATGTCTAAAATAGAATCAGAATTCTTTAGCTCTGTAAGAGAAAAAGCTTGCATAAGCTGGCAGTGCCAGTATTAAATGTAATGGTGTTCTTTTGCAGGATTTGCAAATCCATGTTTGCATAGTGCTGTACCATGATTTGGGGTAATGTGCGTTGTAACATGTGCATTACTGCAACACAAAGGTGTAAGGCTGGTGTAAGTAAACTGTTAATATGCCCTGAACAGACATAGTTCATGGTAACTTTACCACTCCAATCATAGATCACCCTACTTGCTCTGTCACTTCTCATCTCCCCTACAGCAATTGCTAGTAACAATTTTTAATATCAGTCATATTCTAATATATAATAATACATTTTATATTGCTTGCTTTATCCACTAAATTAGCAATTTTTCCCTAGAAATATTCATAAATGGTGAATCACGTTAAGGATTTTTCTACTTTGCATAAAGACCACAACTGTCTAAGTATTATAAATTAACAAAAATTTTTGTGTATCTTTCCTAAAAACATGTTTTGGCATATTGTAATTTCTAAGATATAATATTGTTGATTTCATTGCCTCAACAAATGAAAAATCATATATCAAGTTCTGACCACAGAGTACAAATTTGAGTCTTTTTCTACACTGGACTATATCACAAACTTTTTGCTTCTGCTTTCCAAATGGTAAGAATTCATCTTCACAGCTGTCCTAAAATGTATTAATCCATAGCACTCCAGCTTCTGAGCAAAAAGAAATCAGCCAGTTCGGTTCAGCAGGAAAACATTAATCTGCCCCAAGGAATGTACACATGTGTGCAGTCACTTTTTAGCAGTTTTCCAGTATCCCTGCCCTGGTCATGTATTTAAACAGGCCTATATAGCTGATACTGGAGCCGGATGTACAGAAGAATTACTGCAAGTTTATTACATCAAAAAGAAATAGCAGGCCAACAGACAGAATACCTGGAAGGTCACTAGTGTTATGACTTTGTAAAAATAAATTAGAACTTTTTCTTTGTAATTTTACATGAGGGTTAGTTTACAATATAATCTGGTGTTGGTGAGCCTCAATTCCCTATACTATGCAGGTAACAATCTAATAATTGCAAAGCATTTCCAAACTTTTTGCAAATCTATATGGGTAATTTTAGGCTCAATATTACAAATAATGATATTTAATCATTATGATAGAGTTTACCAAACCTGTTCAGACTGGCAGAGATTGCAGTGCAGTTAGTGCTTCCTCATGCCAGTGAACTGCTGCCCCGGAGGATAAGCTACATAAAGCATCTACCCTATACAAAATAAATTGGAGGCTGCAGGGAACAGTTCAATTCCTCTCACTGCCGCCCACTGTCAAACCTGCAAACGCTGGACTTTTAAGAACCAGTGTAGCGGTGCAGGCAGATGAGCGGCTGGCAAGATGCCTGGAGCCACGTGAGATCACTTATTCCCACCGCAGGTCTGAACGTACCCTAAGAAAAAAAGTAACACAGCATTGACATGCCCAAATCCCACTCCAAATTTCTTAGAAACTGTGGTGCAGCAAAGCATTGTCTTAATCACACCCCGCAGATATGCAGCTATGAAGCTAGAGAACAGGAGTGCCTAGGCTCAATCACATACCAGGAAAGCAACTGCTAATTTTCATAAACAATTCAAGAATACAAGTTCCCTTTTCGGGGGTCTGCTTAGGCATAATTACCTTGTTAAATGTTATAACAGAGCAACTCTTAGGTCCACTTTATTTGTACTTTGGGGTTTTGTGATACGTACAACTGTGCTGATATATATGTAGGCTCCTATCGCTAGTTCCTAGTTACTTATTGCTGTTACTTGTACTTCAACAAACACAAGTCAATGAAATTATCAATATATTATTAAATGTATATTTAAATGCAAAGTAGCTACCTTAATCAGCTCTTAAAGAAGATGCACAGCAGAGTGTAAGAGTGAGAAGTGGTACAAGATGGCAAACAATTTACGTGCTAAGAAAGCAGAGTGACGGAGAGATGAGCTCAACACTGAGCTCTAAAGAAGAGAATTATTTATGCTGGCCATAAAAATAAGTCTTGTCTGTAATTTAAAAAAAATGTAAGCAACACAGAATTTGCAAATGCTGAATTTGCGGTCATAGGAAATCTGATGTGCTGCAACAAATTAAAAGTTTCAGCTGGGTTTTAAAAGCAAATAAAAATAAAGCTCTGTGTGGTATTGTGGGAATTCTTTACTCAAATAAACTATATTTGGAACTGTTTTGTCTTAAGAACCTAGACTTTGCACTATCCATACCCTGCTTGTACAGTCAGATGGTAGTTACCCCAAGTATGATAATCTAAGGTCTCCTTTAAAAATAGTGCATCAAAAGGGAATCAAACCTTCCCCCTTGGTAAATTTCCAGGTCCATGTGTTTCAATGGCAGTTATTAACTCCCACCAGGGAATGTGTATATGAATGTTGGATTAATTGTTTTTTAAGAGTTCTGAGTGTGGATGGATGTATGGATTTACTCACTGCCAATAAGATGGCACAGGTGGATGCCATCCAGGCTGTAGTTGAAATTTATTTTATTAATCACCCTGCAGTCTGAGATGACTGGGGCACTCTGCAAAAAACTGACATGCCACAAGGCACCTGGGCATCGAGGCACCTGGCGTCTGTTATCCGGATCTGCTACACTACCCCAGAAGTTTGCTTTAACAATTTTCTATGTAAAGTTTAAGTTGTGAACAGATAGGTGCTTCCTTGTGGACACTGCAGTACAGCAAACACATGTTTTGTCACAGATGTGAAAATCCTGAAGGACTTTTCTATTTTCCTTGGTCCTACTGATCTCTGTGTTATTTAGGATAATTTTTCCTTCACAATTTGCTTGTGATAAATGGTCTAACTGACCTTGAAATTAACATTTGTTTGGATTTTCAAGACAACTTCTCAGGTGCAAATGTTTATACCTTTCAAAATGTTTATATGCCAATGAGCCCTTCTAAATCTCTCCCATCTAGATTAAAACCTGTAACACAATACCTTTTTTAGGAAGACACAAATAAACGCACCATTATGACCCACTAAGAAAGGGCAATAGACATATACTATGGAGATTCACTAATAGTATTTTAGTGAATAGTGAAAAACACATTCCCTATTGTTCTAAATCCTACTATTGTACTACCTGAAATTTTAACAAATATTAAAGTTTAGAAAGCATAAACACTTTCGTTTAATTTGAGAAAAATGGGAGACTAATTTGTTAACACAACTATCTATTCAACCAATCTCAATACATTTAGGCATGTAGACATTGTTAAGATACTGGATTGTAAGCTCTTCGGGGCAGGATTCTCTCCTCCTGTATCACTGTCTGTATTCGTCTGTCATTTGCAACCCCTATTTAATGTACAGCGCTGCGTAATATGTTGGCGCTATATAAATCCTGTTTATCCTTATTATAATTATTATTATTATTATTATTATTAATAATAATAATAATAGGATGTGGAAGTTCAAACTGAGCATTATATCCAATATTAATTTAGCAACAATTCACTGGATGGAAAAGCTTCGTGGATGCCAGAGATAAGAGGAAAATGCTCAGACTGCTCCAAACTGAGAAAAAGAAAGCAGAAACTCAAATAACTGCTTATTATGACCATGGCATGAGAAGAACATCTCTGACTGCATAACCTGTGACACCTTGAAGCAGATGGGCTACAGCACATAGACCACCATCTTTAAAAATGCTGTGTTTATTCAATGTTTACATTTCCAAGTTTATTAAATAGCAAGAAAGGACCTACAATCAATGTTAAGTTCAGTAAGGGGTTCTGGGGAACCAGGAAATATCTAATAAATATATACATAATTATTATATTCCGAGATACCAGTGTTGTGACATATAGTGGAAATTACTATATCATTATAATAATCATCAATCAAACATTGCTTGAGTTAGCATAATTTCCTCCACTATAGCTTACTTGATAGTATAGAAAAAGTAGATTCTCACTTACATAGTAACATAGTAGGTTAGGTTGAAAAAAGACATAAATCCATCAAGATTAACCACTAGGTAAATAAACATATCTCAGATATAAAACCCTATAGGACATAGTTGGTCAAAACAGTTTTACATTTCCAAAAAGACCTGATTGTCTAAGGTGATATGGTGGGATGTCAAGTAGGAAATAAAAATAACTCAGATGCCCCACCTGATCTGGCCCGTTACATCAAGAAAAATCAAGGCAAGATGAATAGTGCAATATTTTCTGAGTGTTAATATTATAAATATATATTAAGAGACATACATTGGTACTAGCAATGTCATTTAAATTGAATCCATTTATTGAGGGGGTAAAGCAAGCCCACATCCTTTTTAACACTTATAAAATGCATATATATATATATATATATATATATATATATATTTTTTTTTTTATTATTATTATTATTATTATTAATAATATTATTAAACAAGGATATAATAAACATGATTTATATAGTGTCAACATATTACACAGTGCTGTACATTAAATAGGGGTTGCAAAGGACAGACTAATTTTTTATAGACAGTGATACAGGAGGAGAGGACCCTGCCCCGAAGAGCTTACAATCTAGTAGGTGGGGAAATTTACACACACTATTTATTTATAAATATATATATATATATATATATATTGTATATGCCTTTTGTGAGTGTTTTTATATATTTATACATCCACATTTCCTCTCAATATGATTCTACTTGGTTTTTGATGTTCAGTTTCCTTTCTCATAGCTGATAATAGACAGTCACAGCAGATGCAGCTACAAGTGTTGGACAGTGCCATCTGGTGTTCAGAATTCTCAGTGAGAAGTT
The DNA here is from genome assembly GCF_032062135.1 of Pyxicephalus adspersus. NCBI lineage: Eukaryota > Metazoa > Chordata > Amphibia > Anura > Pyxicephalidae > Pyxicephalus > Pyxicephalus adspersus. The sequence continues at coordinate 88,918,435 of NC_092861.1, forward strand.
GTAAAACTGCATTACCTGTCATTTGTTTAATTTAAAATGTAATAGAAAAAGTAAAAAAAGAAAAAAGGGGTTCAATCAAACACAGCTTCATTTTACATTAATATAGTAGTTCACCTCCACTTTAATGTAACAGAATTGATTTTATTTCATTACACAATATTTATATAGCGCTGACATATTATGCAGCACTTTTTAGAAAGTCCTTAGTCATGTCACTAGCTCCTCTCAAAGAAGACCCTCAAAGAAGCTCACAATTTATTGTCCCTACCATAGTCTACGGTCAATTTGGAAGGCAGGCAATTACCTTAACCACATGTTTTTGGAATGTGTGAAGAAACCCACACAAACATGGGGAGAACCTTCAAACTCCTTGCAATTAGTGTCCTGGACGAGAATTGAACCTGGGACCCCATCGCTGCAAAGGAGAACTAACCTGTGAGCCACTGTGCTGCTCACCATACTGATTTATTAAAGAAGAATAGATTTTTTGTTTAGCAAATGTTTATTTAGTTCAGTAAATAAAATAAAAGCTGCGTTAACTTCAATCATCCAATCATATACCTGGAAAAAGCCTGTTTTTGCTTTCCAACACCAGTGCCAGTACTTAGAGTATAATGCACATCAGAAATACATTAATTTTGTGGCAGACTGATCTGATCTTTTCACACACATACATTCACAAGGATCAGACACGTTCATATCAAATATTGGGTACCTGTTCATATTTACTGGCACAATTACTATTGTGTTTGGAGGAAAAGTCCAACAGATTTTATAGACTATACAGCCTGCGGCAGACACAACAAACCTGCACCCTGTCAATGCGCAAAGCACAGACCTGATTGATTTTGGTCCATATTCTGGACAGCAATGATCAGTCAGAGAAAAAAAAGCAATTGACCTCCATCTTCCAGGCCATCTCTAAAGGAATTTATCTTATCAGTAATCACACCGGGCACTGATCTGTTTTACCTTAACTTCCTTAATGCAGATGGGTCAAGGAGAAATAAACACTGGGGGTTCTTTTACCACAGAGGAGTGCTTAATTATCATCTGTAATTAGTTATATAGGTGTATACACACTTATGGTTGTATATTCTGTTTTATTTTACAGTTGTCTTTGGCCAGTCTTCAGATAAAGTGTATCTTTTTTCCATGACACAAAATGTATATAAAAACAGAGTAATACAATACTAAATAATGATTGGTTTTATTTAGCAGTTCTTAATAAAGAATATATTCATTGTGGGTATAAACTAATAGTATCAGTAGCGTCTTACCAGCAAGTTTAATAGTTAGTGCACACTATTAAGGATTATTCACACCAGGAGCATTACCAGGAGCTATAAAAAAAACCTAAAAGAATGTGAAGAGTGCATGAAATCCCATGGGTTGTTAAGGATAAAGATCAGTAGAGGTACAATTTACTGTTATGGCTGATTAACACAACTCCCTGCTATTCTGCAAGGAATGTTTGTGGCAGAACTGTAATGATTTGGGGTCACATCCCACAGGCCATGTAAACAACTTTTGCACCATATTCTGGCCCATGGGCCATATATTAGATAAGCTTGGTCTAACAAGAAACAAAAAATTCACTTTCCATTTTCTGGACAGGTAATTAGTAATTATTTGTGTTAAACTGCCCATACTTTATTAAACAAGACAAAATCTTCAAATTTGGTGCCAAGTCAAGTTGTCTGTAAATACCCCCAATACCACCCAATACCAGTGCAATTACTGGCCAAAGAGATTTACTCATTGGGCCTGATTTATTAAAGCTCTCCAAGGCTAGCCAGGATACACTTTCATCAGTGAAACTGGGTGATCCAGCAAACCTGGAATGGATCTGGAATTGAAAACATTTGCTAACAGCTAATGACTTTTAGGAAATCCATTCCAGGTTTGCTTGATCACCTAGTTTCATTGATGAAAGTGTATCCTCTCCAGCTTTGGAAAGCTTTAATAAATCAGGGTCATTGTGCATTAGATCTACAAATGGAATAGGATAAATCCACTCTAGTAAAAACATAGGGTGTCATTTAGAATGGAACTAATATGTTCCTTTTTGTTTTGTTTTCTGCTTTATTTTCAGGAAATTGCATTGATTATCCCAGGAATAACTATATAATAATATAATATAAAAGTTCATTCCCAGTTACAGCTTGCTATTTGTATGTTTCTCTCCTGTAGCAAATGCATCACTTTCACAAAAACAGCGTCAAATCCTGTTTTGGTCTTCAAAATCCTTGTTTATTTTCTATATAATTTAAAACAAACTTAAAAGTGGGGTGTTTAGTGCTCAAGTATGTGCTGAACAGAGAGAAAAGTAACTGAACATGATAACTAGAGGAGTGTTATCTGTGCAGCAAGACAGGGACCCACAAAGAGGCAAAACACAGCCAGCAGGCAGCAGAAATGTGTGAGATAGCAATCAACAAGCCCATTAAATTCTCTCACATCTCCTGTGTCTGCCACTTAGCATCTCAATGATTCTCCATGTTTTGGCTTGGCAACAGGCAGGTTGGTAATGCTGCACGGGGGAAATGACTGCAGAAGCAAAATATTGGTTTACCAGGATGGGTGTCTGTTACATCAAGATCCACTCTGGCGCCAGCAGGTATTTTACAAAGCTTCCCAAAGGGGACAACTTCCACTTGGATCAAGGTATTTAACCCAAGCACACTTCACTAAGCTGTTTGCACCTCTTCTGCGACCTTCCTTGATGAGCTGGAAGTTTCCCTAATTCCCATTAATGGTGTTCTCAAATACTGAAAAACATTTACATATATCTTTTTATTAACATACGTCCTATAAATAGATTTTACTATTATTTCAAATGGGGGTTTAACATCCTTTACAGCTGTTATTAAACATATATAAAGTTAAGTTTTCAGCAACTTTTTACTACTTTTATAAAATGCATTGGAATAAAAAAAGAGAGTGAAATAAAGGTGAACTTCTCCAGCCTTTTTGTTTTTAGTCTCCTTTCTATTTCAATATTTGTATTTTAACATTTAAACATTGCAATAAAGTACAGTTCAAAAATCAAAAAATGGTTATTCCAAAGATCTATTTTATTTAAGATATACATAATATATATATAACCCACAATCAAAAAAGGTCATGAGAATGGTGAGGCCTATATACCAAAAATGCAATAAATTCTACAATTATAGGGATCAGAGGGAGCTAAAGGGTGGAGAAGTAGCTATAGGAAGATAATAAGAAAAATTAAATGTTAGAAAAGAAGGGGAGAACAAGAGTGAGACCCACCATTTTTTGGCTTTTAGTCATTTCAGTCATAAAAGTTCAGTATCACACTTGGGAAGAACAACAATCAAAAAGAAAAGAGACATAAAACAAAAAACAATCAAATACATATACAGAAAGGAAAAACGCCAATACAAAGTATTAGTATATAGAACAGTACATTCTTTAAAGAAAACAATGTCACAGTAAATTTGGCCTATTCAGCTTTAAAAAGAGCAACAAATAAAATGCAAGGTCAGTTCAATATGCACAGGTCCATTTCCTCTTTACAAATCACCACCTTATATTAAAGCTAATATAATATATTATGAAGAACTGTTAGTATTATACCTACTTTTTTTCATAAAGGTACACTTTACACCTTCTGATAGTAGGCAATGTGTGCTCCACTTTGGCAATTTTTACTGTGAAATTGAGTTTGATGAAATAATTCTGCTCATCCCTGTAAATGATTTAACATCAGTTATGTCACTACTATTATGTAATAATCAGGTTTAAACACATATCATTGATTGTTATCTGCCATTTTAATCCTTGAAGCCATGAGAATAGGGAAGGCCAGGAAAGCAGTAGACTTATATAACAATCTCCTAGGCAGAGCATTGGGATTATAGCAACTTCATTGGAGGTCTGGCAGTTCATCCGTTCAAGCAGAACTGGCAAATGAGAAGCTGTGTAAAAGTGACTCTGATTTATTTGTATTCAGAAGAATAAAGGTCTTCTAGACAGCTATTTATTATCAGCCATTCCTGACATAGTGCTGATTCGCCAACTCAGAGCACCGAGAGGACAAGCTGCATAGCTGACCCCATCTACTTGTAGAGGATGGAGGAGTGCAGTGTGAAGAGCTATTAGTAGGCTGCATATGAACTCAATTAAAACTGTTGTAATTACTACTTAGATGTTACAGAGGAAGTCAGGATGAAATGGTGATGTTACCCTTGGAATGTATAGAAAACCAATTCTGGGATAAACATAGGGGCTGCTATTATTGATTTTAATCTCCTAACCTGGTATATGCTCAGTGGTTTGGGGTCTGCTGTTTCTATTATTATTACACCATCATATTACACAGCGCTGTACAAAGTCCATAGTCAAGTCACTAGCTGTCCCTCAAAGGGGCTCACAATCTAACATACCTACCTAAGTCATATGTCTTTAATACAGTCTGAGGGTATTTTGGGGGGTATCTAATTAACCTAACTGCTTGTTTCTTGGATGTGTGAGGAAACCCACACAAAGATGAGGAGAACCTGCAAACCCCATGCAGATAGCATCCTGGCCAAGTTTTTTTTTCCTTTAAGGTTACATTGCAACCCTCTTCTTAAAAATTTATTTGGTTTCCATTTAACATTTTTAAGGTGATACAATTTATAATACATCTTCTTTATCACTGACACAAAGAGGGATATGTACAAAAAGAGTTGTGGATCTTAATCTAATAAATTGTGTGAATAATTACCTTAATGTTCCAATCATGTGAAATAAAAAACACAGAACATTATCATATGGGCAGCATGGTGGCTCCTGGTTAGTGCTCTGGCATTTGCAACGCTGGGTCCCAGGTTCAGCTGCTTGGCCAGGATGCTATCTGCATGGAGTTTGCACGTTTTCCCCGTGTTGTTTGTGTGGGTTTCCTCCCACATTCCAAAAACATACAGTTAGGTTAATTGGCTTTCCCCCCCCAAAAAAAATGACTGAGGTAGGGACATTAGATTGTGAGCCCCTTTGAGGGACAGCTAGTGACATGAATATGGACTTTGTACAGCACTGCATAATATGATGGCGCTATATAAATACTGTGTAATAGTAATCATCATATAAAGAAGATTTGAATTATTCTTTTAGTTCTGATAATAAGTTAAGTTCTGATAATAATTAGGGTGAAAACATTTTTTGTTTTATTCAAATTGTAACATTTTTAACTGCAAAGGTATATACATTGAAGTTATTCCTGACGAATGAAAACAATCAATGGATGCATATTGTAGCCTTAGTAGACGATCCAATGTCAGTGATTACCTTGTTTCCGACATTTAGTCAAGTCTCTGAAGAGCAGAGCTACATTTCACTGTAGACCTTGATTCATGGATGGAGAGGCAGCTGGAATTGCAATCTGCACCTGTCCGGAGAATGATATACTTAAGTACTTGATATACAATCCCTACTGGTTAATTGGTGGAGTAGGTCAGTCCTTGACCATGATTTATGAGTAGAAAAGCATCAGGGCCTAGTCATCTTACCCCAGTCAAGTGTCATCTACCCACAGCATGATATTCTATCTGGCTTTTCTTGGAAGGTATTTACTAAAAGCCTCCATTATAAATCCCACTGTAACCACATACATTTTATCATATATACATATATATATTAATATATTGATAGTTCCATGCTGATGTTGGGGAAATAATAACACAGTCATTCAAAGAATACCATTTCTGCAACATGATGCCAATTGGTGTCTAGATGATGGTGAAGTAAATGAGGGACAATCGAGCTCCACAGGGATTTCTGTGTCATCACTTTGGAAGGATCACAGGAAACTCCAAAGCAAGCTTTATTTTTCTTCCTGACCACTGAGAGGACAAATACATGTAAAATGAGGAAAGGGATCATTAACACATGTCAGTGGGAAGTGTCTCACCAGGAACGTTGCAATTAAATGACTTAAGTATTAAGACAACTAATTAATAAAATAGAAAATGAGTTTACAAAGCATAATAATGGCTTTGATAAAATAGCCTAAAAGTCATATATAGACCTAAAAGTCCCCCCCCCCCCCAAAAAAAAAAAAAACTTTTGAAAGTTGGCACAAATTGACCCTGCACTAAAGGTCCCATAGTTTATGAAAACAACTATACCCTATAACCTTAGGACCCAGTCTTTCTTTCTGTTCCCACATTGTGCCGCGATGTGTTTACTGACTGCCAGATGAAATTTTAAAATCCATAATAAGTAGAGAATGTGTGCCTTCTTTGTGAATTGCAAATTTTACTACATACAATTTTGTAAATAATGAGATTATTACTGAATTCTGATGATTTCAAAATAAAGAATTACAATCTAAAATTTTAACTTTTTATTGGTTTCTAATAAAAGGTTGATACATTTAAGTTGCTTTCAGACACATTTACTCATTTGTAAAGTGAGGCATAACAAAATAAAAATGTCTCAGCCATAACTGTCTCAAGTTCAGGGGATATTTCCAAGCATAAAAACAGGAATAAAAGGTGAAATAAACTGACACTTCTGAAGTTAAAAAATTGCCAGTGTTTGGTCTGACCAGATCAAAAGTGTAAAAAAAATATTAATGTATAAAACTGATACTAGCGTATTATAAATTAAAGATTATATTAAAACCCAAGCATATCAAGTGAAAAACAACACAAAGTAACCCAAGACACAATGGTAGTCCTAGTTACCCCTAATATGAAGAGCACAAAGAAAAATTGTTAGCAGGTATGAATTGAATTGGCATAGGTGGAAACTTTTCTCACTTGTATAAAAAAAAGTTACAAGGAGTCCATTTCTAGGACCAAACCATGCAATATTTGTGATGCTTTTGTGGTAATAGGTAAACTGATACTTTAGTTGCATTTCATCTCTCCTTATTCTTCAATTCTCCTTTTAAACAACATTTCTGTTTATTGCATTTTGAATATGGAGAAATCTGTAGGATGTGAACTGCAATTTTTGTATTTTTAGAAAAACAGGGGCCGCAACAGAAAGGAAAAAAGGAAATAAATGGTTCATTCCCAGACTACAGCAGAAGTTTTCAAGGACTTGGTATACTTACATGTTGTGAGGATGTTTGTAATAAGCCTACAAGCTTATGGTGACCACCACCTACATTTACTATATATATATATATATATATATATATATATATATATATATATATATATATATATACTAGTAGTTATTTCATATGCACTGCTAACATAAGTGTGCACAGGCGCCTTCCAAGTTTTCATCCCTTATCAATTCAGACCTGGGAACAGCATAGAAGCAAAATATATAAATAATATATACAAAACAGTATATATTCCTTTTACATCTAAAACACACTGACAATATCCCTGCATAGTGCTATACAGTATCTACCAGAACTACTTTAGTATTTTAACAACATGTCGTAAACCCCACCATTTTAAATGCCATTCTCTGGCACTGATTGTTCTGACCATTGATGTATGACAGACTCCTTTAAGGATGGTCTGGTTAGCGATGTGGAAACTACAGACCTTGCAGAAAAGTAGATGTTTGTACAAATAGCACCTTAATTTATGTCTATCTAACACCTGATCATTTGTTCTATGTCTGACAAATAATGTGTAATTAATGTAAATGTTTATTTTCATAACAGAGAAAAAAATTATGACTGGACAGTATCTATAAGTATAATACACAGGACTAGAGTACAGCCACAACACTTTGGAAGCCATCTTTTTAAACTCTTTCTGTGTATTTTATTTTTAAATATTTTTTAACATTGCATTCTCTTCTAAGTGGGAATCTGTAACTCTATACACTATTTCAATATTAATGCTTTGCTTTTTTCTACGCCAAGGGCATAATGCCAGGAATTCAAATATATTAAAACCACCTATAGTCTATACCAGTGTTTTACATCCAGAGTTCCTTATGGAGTTGTTAGGGGTTCCTTGAGAAATGATCAATTTGTGCCTTTCGGATCAGTTACCACCGACACCAATGATCTTTTTGGCTATGGCTGTAGGGGTGGCATTCTTTCCACTAGGCATCAATGTAAGAGGCATTTGTTCCACTGATTACCAAGCTTAATTTCTGTAAGCTATGGATATAGTAAATATAGCAGGGATTCCTTAAGAACTAAAAACTATTTCAAGGGTCTCCAATGTTAGAGACAAAGCTGGTCTATACTGTAGTAGTTCCTCTGTTAGTCTGTAAATGCTAGTTTGTGTATCTATAACTGGTATATCCTAGGCACACGCTAAAAAAGACTCTGATGTCAACCTATTTTCAATTAGTTATATTGGATTAAATGAGCTATATGCATGAATTATGGATATAAACATAGTGAATAATTTAACAAGGAGAGTTTATAAGGCCAGACGCATAATAGTCCATGGAGGAGACACAGATAAGGACTCACCAACCATTATGTAAGTCCCTTCCTACACTCACAATGAAATCATCCACTCCGATCATAATTTACCTTTGGATAATAAATTACAATGATTTACAAAATGGACTACTTATCTATTCTTTATAGACTGATGAACTTTCTTTCAGAATTCCCTGCCACTCCATCCATCTCAGTATGTGTTTTTCAATAACATGTTTATGTCAGGGTCAGACTGTGTAAATATCAATTTTTTGGTATTATAATATAGATAAAGATTCATGTTCTCCTTTTAAAAAATATTACACAGCTCAATTTTTTCACATGCCAAGGACTTTTCAATATATTTAGTGTATTTTGAGACTGCTGAATCCAGAAGAGACATCAGTTTCATTGAATTGGCTCCAGCTCTTGTGATACAGGAATAGGAATAGAAGTTTTTACCAACAATCGTTAACACAGCATATTTTTATCAATCTTTATTTACCAATGTTTTGCATTTTATATATTAAATGTAGCATTATGTTCATAAGACTTTCATTTTCCTTCTTTTTATTCATACATTTTCTTACAGAAAGTTCTTCAAGAAGAAGTTGTTTAAATGACCCTAATGTATTTTGCTACATTTGTGGTGAATATTCTCAGCAAAAACAGAGCATGACAGAATTTCTGAAACAAGCATATCTTGCATATTTTGGTATTAAACTGGGGGATCAAGATAAGTATTGGGTTCCCCATATGGTATGCAAAACTTGTGTAGAGTGTCTAGTTAGTGGAAGAATGGAAAACTAAAAAGTTTGAAATTTGGTGTACCTATGGTATGGCGAGAGCCCAAATATCATCATAATGATTGTTATTTTTGTGCTGTGAATGTAAAAGGTTTCAATCATTACAAGAAAAACTAGTGGGAGTACCCTGATTTGGATTCAGCAAGATGACCTGTGCCGCATGGTGCTGATGTTCCCATACCAGTGTTTAGTACACTCCCTGATGTTCCTGTATCTGACATGGAGGATATAAGGGCTTGGAGTGTAATCCAGGAGTTAGCAGTGGAAGTGAATATGAAGGAAGTGTTTCATCAAACCAGCAGTTCTCCCAAGAAGAGCTCAATGATTTAATACGTGACCTAAGTCTGTCAAAACAAGCGTCTGAACTTTTAGCATCCAGGCTAAAAGAAAAGAACTGTCTGAGACCCTAAGTTACAATATTGGTTTATAGGACAAGAGAGGTGACACTCCTACCATATTTCAGTGAAGATGGAGACTTTGTGTACTTTTATAACATCCCTGAGCTACTAGCCCATATGGGACTACTAGAATACCGAGCAGAAGACTGGCGGCTTTTCTTAGACAGTTCCACTCGAAGTTTGAAATCTGTTTTATTGCATAATGGCAACTGCTATGCATCAATTCCAATTGGTCACTCCACTAAACATAAAGAAGAATATGAAAATACCAAAATGGTCTTTGCTATCATGAACACCAATGGTCCATATGTGTTTATTTAAAAATGGTGAACTTCCTACTTGGACAGCAAAGAGGATACACAAAGTACCCGTGTTTCATCTGCTTGTGGGATAGTAGAGCAAAGCAGGATCACTGGAAAAAAGTGACATGGCCTCTGGGGGAAAACATGAAAAAAGGTGCAGCGAACATCATTAACGAGCCAATGGTTAACAAGGAAAAAATCATTCTCCCTCCACTATATATAAAGTTGGGATTAATGAAGCAATTTGTTAGAGCTCTAAACAAGGACCATGATTGCTTTAAATACATTTGTAGATTCTTCCCTGAATTGAGTACTGAAAAATTAAAAGCAGGAATCTTTGATGGAAACTGATAAATGATTAAAATTTCACAAAGTACATGACTGATACTGAAGCTTCTGCCTGCCGTGTCATGGTTATCAAGAACTTCTTGGGTAACCATAAAGCACAAAATTATGAAGAACTGGTAAAAAAAACTTGGTCTTAAACTTCAAAAAATTGGGTGCTACTACGAGCATACTAAGAACAAAATATCCAGAAAACCATTTCAGTGAGGAACATGGGGAGAGGTTCCATCAAGATATAAAGGTGATGGAAGAAAGGTATCAGGGCAGATGGGATAGACACATGACGGCAGACTACTGCTGGAGCCTTCAAGGTGATTGTCCTGATCATCAGCATAATAGGAAAACATACAAACTGAGTTTTTCAATGACTTCTTTGTGATTAGTTCAGTAAATATACTGAATATAAAATATATTGACATTAAGTATTTCAAAAATTAATTTTTTTGTATACGTAGGCATATCTAGTTTGATTTTGCTTAATTTTCATGTTTCATTAGTTTTCTATGAGGTTAATATTGAGGCCATTATTTTAAAAACTAGAGCCAATCTAGCAAAACCAATATCATAATTGGAATCTATGCATCAAACATAACCTAAAATGACTTTAAACTGTTTGGCAAAAAAATGTTGACCAGTGTTATAGATAATAAAAATTACTTTCAGGTTCTGTGACCCTTATGAATTTACTCCAGATTCCAGAATATTATCAACAAACACATATTAGATATTACTTTTCATAGGAAGTAGTTATAACATAATGCATGTGTAAATGAACATGTTTATTCAATAAAACCATTCATAGCAGTTTTTCTGTAAATCGTGTCCTTACGGCTTTGTTTAGACTACTTGTGAAGTTGCAGTATTGTTACTGCATCCTCCCTTCCCTGAAACCCTTATTAAGGTAAGACCACATGTGTAGCATCTCACCCATGGGTGCCCATAGGGAGTGAATAGTGCAACAGTGAGTGGTTCATTATCACAAAGTGCTAGGCAGTAGGGGCCACACAGACATGTCCATTCCCATCGCCAGTCTAAACCTAGCCTTACAAATAAAATTATTTTTACAATCTGTAGTATTCCTTTATGAATGAGTAAGATATTGTCCCTGGCATTCTCCCATCAGTCGGTAGTACAGAGTTATAAAGTGGTGAGACAAAGTCCAGGAAAACAGTTACTGAACCTCCTAGTAAATTCTCTTCATGTTCATGGATCTCAGTGGTCTGTTTTTAAAGTGAATCTGACAATAACTGAAATATTCCCTAGTGAAGATTCTTAAAGTCCATGTGTTTCTATGGCAGTATTTGATTCTCCAATAGGGAATGTTTCAGTCAATGTCAGATTCACTGCTTTATAAGTACACCCCTAATGTGAGCTTTAATTTAAAACTGGTGCATGAGAAAAAACATAACACTAAATCACCTTTACAACTCAAATCACAGATTGCCATTCACAACTAGTGCAATTCTGTGCTTAATGGCACATGAACTTTAGAAGTTATAGAGTTGCAGACTGTTGTTGGTCATTGTAAAGCCTTAAGTCTCAAAGGCAAGTCAAATAATGTCATTTTTAGGGTGCTTCTGTAGTGCTCTGAAGTTCAATTGAGTTGCTTAGATTTGTCTTTTAATTTGTTCAAATACTTCGTTCAGTTTGATTGGTGATGCTGTTGTATTCACATTAACATACTATATGACATTGACATTTTATACAGCGCAGCTTCCTAGATAAGTCCCTAGATAAGTTGGTACATTAGTTTTCTTTTTTTTCAGGTCTTTACTGCTTTATTTCAATCTGCATATGACATATTTCCTGTTCATGTGTGGCTATGCTCTCTCCTACACTGTATCTATGGAAGAGGCTATAGTTAGCAGCTAGATTGTACCTCAAACATGTCGGCCTTTGTTGCTTTTGTCTATAAAACAGGGGTGTGGGGGGTTAGTAGTTTACACAAGTAAGATAAGATAGTTTAACTTTCTGTCCAGCTCACAGGAAGTGACAAGGACACTGCTTTACTGGAAAGATCAATTAATGCAGTCACCTCATCATTTAAACTGCAATATTTTATATTTTGGGTTAAGTATCTTTTAATGAAGTTATTCTAGTTATACATTTAATAAAATATATATATGTATCTCCATATGCCCCCGCATAGTGCAAAACAGACTTTTGGCCTATTAATACCTAGTCCATTGCTGTAATACACACACAGTTATCGTATGTTTTATTAAGGTTAAATGTTTAGTGAATGTCCCATTTACAGTTTTAAAATTATATTGTATATTCAATTTGCTATGATTACTTTTATGGATCCTTTTTTAATTTTTAATACCACTGTAATATAAAAGCCTTTCAGTTAGGCCATGTTCAGACTAGTTGTAAAAAAATGGCATTTACTGTTCCTGGGTGCCCGCTGCCAACCTACTTGGTGTCCAGGAGTGGTAACAGGCGGTAGCCGCTATGGTTTTCAGGAATTTGCAAGTACTTGTCCAAGTGTTTGCTTATGTTTTTTTTACTTTTTTACATTTCCAGTCCAACACCTAAAACTGCTTAAAAAAATACTTAAAAATGCTTGCAAAGGCATGAAACAGTGGTTCAATCTCAAGTCTATGGAGGTGGTTTAGGTGGCAAACTGCTCCTGGAATCTGAATCTGAACACCATACAGAAACAGTACCACAAGCAAATGCATGAAGAAGAAAAAAACACAAATCCTTCCAATGTTAACCATTCTTAGTGGGGTTCGCTAGATGTGGCTTCAACTATTTTCAAAAAGAACTAGTCTGCACATGTCCTTAGAACAAATTATACTACAGTGCAGCATGGTATACATTTTACATTTTGTGTAACACTTCTAAAACAATTATTAGTTTTACTGTCATCTTGCAAAGTATACTACTGCCTACCTTCACTAACAAAAAACAAAAACTGAAAGAAAGGTATTAAAATAAAAATGCACCAACCAGCAATCCAATGCATACCTTGCTAACCAACCTTTACCTAATTCTCAAAGATATCGTGCAATATTCTAACAACATGATTATTTACTATTAAAAGTTTGTTCTGGACCATACCATTCCACAAGGTAATAAAAGGATCTAGAACACAAAAGGTCATATTTTATCATAGTAGTTTCGAAGTATATTTTGTTTTGCCTAAAGGTCTAAAGCATGACAAACGCTTAAGTCGAATATCATAAACTGGGTGTAGGAAAAGCTCCTGTTTTTAAAAAATTCTACAGTACATAATTGGATATTGGAGAACACGGGTTCCCTTCACCTTTCCCCATTTTATAGTGAGTTGTTTGTTATTATACTTCTTAGAGTACTAATGTGGCATTTATTTGTTTATTCCCAAAAGAGGACCTTTCACTCCCTGCAAGCTCTTGCTTATTTAGTAAAGGCCCCTTCCCCCATCCTAAACTACTGAAAAACAAGTAGAAAAATATTCACCTGTGGGGGGGTTAGTTAATATACTTTTTCTCTTCATTTCAGTAATGCAAGAGGTGATGTCTAACCTCCAATGAGTTTCCAGATAGTGCTGAGTGCCCCAAATATCACAAGATGAGATTACAACAGTGGGCTACTCAGCATTCCCTGGGAACTGGCCATATAATAATGCCCTTGCCTCGCCCCCGTGGGCAGAAACAGGGGAAAGGTTAGCATACTAAGAATCTTTTCCCCATGGGTACCTCCCTTCCCAATGTTTTGAGATGGGGCCCTCACTAATTCAATTAAACTTGCAACTGTAGTACAAGGCCCAGTTTAGGCATGTGTAAAATCTGCTTTAGGTAGACCTAGACCAAAAACTCACAATTTAGGGAAGAGCTGGAGATTAGGTCAGATTTTTCTTGCCATGAATGCATAATGGAAGTGAGGAGTACCTCTTAAAGTAGCAACAACACTCTATGAAGTAGTTAAAAAAAAGTATTTGCTCTTTTTGCAGGGCAGCCAAATGGGCACATAAATGGAAATTTGCATCCAAGCCTTGAAAGGAAATTCTCCAGGGTATAGTCATTCTGCTGTATATGGTTCTTATCCACAACTACAAAAAAAATGAAGAAAGTCAAAATACAAAGAGCCTCTAAGAGTGGCAGCAAAACTCCTGACAGTCATGTAAAATGAATATGGCATTATCAAAGATGAATTGTGGAATAAACAAACATTGTCTAAATGCAAGATATTTATGTATTCCTACTTGAATTTCGGTGTGCTTTGTGAGTTCCTTTTATATTTGCTCAGTATTCTAATGTGAAACTTTGTTTTTGTGTAAGAAGTTCCTGTAAAAAAGAGCGATCACTGTTGCGTTGTTTCCCCTTGTGCAGGATGACCAATCTTGTATCCCCCTTCTTTAGTTTTCGGCATGCAGCCTGCAATAGGTGAGCCTGCTGGGTTCCTCCCATACCTCTGTCTTCAGTATAAACAATGTGCAGTACAGTAATGATGTCATCACTTATCCTACAAGGTTATATCTTGGTTTGGAAAAATATATATAGTGCACACAAAGTAGATTTATATCCTGTGGAAAAAAGGGAGAATTTTAAAATGGAAGTTTTTGTGCCCCGATTTCAGCTAGAACTGTCTGTGCTCTGCTGTCTTTGGGTCAATTGCACATTTTGTTTGTTGTCCCAGTATAAAAACAAAACGGCGATAGTCATTTTCAACCAGACATCAGCACTAGGCCACCAAACCCTTTTTGACAGTAATTATTATGCAGTAAAGATCATTTCAAACATATCACATCCTCTATCTTCATGGGTTCTCTATTGGTAATCTGGTTTCCTTCTAACACTCAAAAACATAATGGTTGACCGATCATGGCAGATAGTTATCGCCATTGAATTGCAAGCTCCTTTGGGGTCAGTAACTGATGTGAAGCGCTAAGTACTTTGTAAGACACTAAGGAACGTGTCAGTGCAACCTAAATGAATTATATAAATGAATATGACTTGATGATAAACTTAACCCTGGACGCCTTCACATCCAATATACATAAAAAATACCTTATGCCAAGCTTGTATGAAACTTTTGTTGAATTTGCAATATAATATCATGTACAAATTGATAAACATTACATTTTATTTGGTCTCAGAGGCTAACAGTCTTACTGTAGGAGTAAATAACTGGCTCAAGTAATATAAAGTTAGTAATGCCAAGATAAAATAAACAGAGGAAAACATTAGTTACAAAAATATCAGTGAGCAAATTTCCAGAGCTCTAACATCCCTGTAATAAATGAGGTGACTGTAGCTCATATAGCAATATGCATGCCAGCCTCACAACATATACTGACCTCATACAACTATATGGCACGCTGACAAAGCAACTCTTTTATTATTAATGTATACACTTTCCCACTACCAGGCATTTCTAATACTTCCAGTGTTCTAGACTAGGTATTACTTTCTTACAAACTGTTTCCCAGGTCTTCTCAGTACAGAACTAATCCGCAAAATTCCACTTTTTATAGTGCATTAGCTGTAACATTAAAAGTGTTAAGCTTTTAGCAGCAACTTTACAAGAAGCATCTTAAAAATATATATTATTATTTTTGGTGGGACTGTTCCAATTATGCATGTACTTGTTTAGATTGCACTGACAGGTCTGCAGTTATTTGGTTCCTATTTTAAACAAGTCATGTTTAAAGGCACTTAGCAAAAAGTCATATATGACAGCTGCAGATGAATGGTTCGGCCATTGGCAAAAGTCTGGTGACTACAAATTAAGGGAGGGGGTATTAAAAGCCTTGCTCTGCAAACAAGAATCACTGGCAGAAAATGACTTATTTTATTAAGGGCTGCTTGCTCTAGTGAGTGGGGGCAGGGAGGTGATGTCCCTTAGGCTCTACTTGTATAAAAGGTGTCATGTGCAGTTCACAAATATACTGTAAAATCAATAGTAACCTCTTGCTTGTGAATATTACTTACTTTATGCCTGACAGATGATGTCTATCATAAGTATAAAGCAGATGGGCGGATATACTGGGAACAGTTATATGGGAGTGTCTAAGAACTTTTCCTCTGGCAACAGTGTAGTCATATTTACTGCTAACTATGTGACAGTGTGTACATCTGCTAGGCCAAATTGTCCAAATACATATTGGAATGTGTTTTTCACATATTTTATGCTGGGAGTATTTTTCTTACATAATCAGCAAATGCATTTCCTGTGGTAGATGTGAAGGTTTGCATTATGTTTACAGAATAGTAATACCTTGCTTTGTATTTCTGTGTCATTGAGTATTTTGGCCTGATTTATTAAAGATCTGCAAGGCTGCAGAGGATACACTTTCGTCAGTGAAGCTGGGTGATCCAGCAAACCTGGAACGGATCTGGTCCAAGATTTAAAACATTTGCTAACAAATGACTTTTAGGAAATCCATTCCAGGTTTGCTAGATCACCCAGCTTCACTGATAAAAGTGTATCTTCTCCAGTCTTGGAGAGCTTTCATAAATCAGGGCCATTGTTTCTGATTCATACAGATCATCTGATTGATATGCCTGATAGATAAGACTCTTGCCTTCCAATCCATGCAATATCCATTAAATATCTTTGCAATATTTCTTTATGAGCTCTCAACTCTGCCTCTCTAAACATCTTCTTTTAAAACTGTCGTGCCTTACATTAGAGAAGGTCAGTTTTTGTATAAAAGGCTTAAACGGAACTAGTATGAAGGTGGAAACTACCATTGCTGACTTTTATATTGTATATGCCTAGGTAGTCATCCTTCTTAGTAAGTTACTGACCTAAAACAAGTAGATGTATATGAAGTGTTGGGACACTTGGTATGAACATACATTATCAGTGGCTTACTAAGCAGAAAAAAGAAGAATAATGATAATAGCCCTGGAGCATGCACTTTCAAAACTAGTCAATTATGTTATCCATCTTATAGATTGTAAGCTGTTTTAGGCAGGGTTCACATTTCCTCCTGTGTCATTGTTTGTTTGCCATTTGCAACCCCTTTTTATTGTACAGAGGGGCAAAATTTGGTGCTTCATAAATAAAATGTATTAAGAAATGTGTATAACTTGTATTGTTTTAGGGCTTTCAGGATCATCACTATTCCATGTGATTCCTTTCTAGACAAAGGAATAAAAGTGTTCTTATAAAAGTGGCAGTCTGTCTATGAGGCTATGGGATGAGTGGATGAGTTGTTACAACTATGATGAATTTTGTATGTGTGTCTACATAGCTAGATCACTAGACTTCTAGCCCGTCATGATTAGTTTTTAGTATGCTGTAAGCAATATCTACCAAAAGTGGTCCAAAGAAGGACAAATGACGCTTGGGTCCTGAAGGCCCAAGGCTCACAGAAGCATGTTGGTAAATGAGAAAATGTCTGCATTGTTCGGACCTGGAGCTGTGATAGAAGCATGATGAGATGACGTCTGATCCGTGAAGGCAGTGTGACTTATATGATGTTCTCCTACCATCTTTGTGCCATATACAGTATTTGACATATGGTTGCATAGAGCTTTTTCAGACTGTTGCGCAACACTGTTTAGCTATGCCTAAAGTCTTTTGCATGATTTGACATTCATTGGGTACTGGGCAAAAATGATCATATTATTAAGGAGGGCAGACAACAGAATTACTGCACAGAAGGCATAATGGCAATGAGCACATGGCAAAAAAGCTGGACTGGAGAATTAAAAGTTTTGTTAAACCATGCCCGTCAAAAATGGGCATAACAAAGTTTTACTGGAAGCTGACCTAAAGCTTTGCCATCATCTATGGCTGCTCTGGCAATAGAAAACCTATCATTGTCCATTAAGTACAAAGTAAAAAGGACAGCATCACCAACTAATCCTTTCATTCTTCATTAAAATGTATTCTAAAAGAAACAATGGATTACAACCAATGCCATACACTAGATCCTACTTTTCTTTCTGCAAAATGTATCATCCCAGGAGAAAATAAAAGGATAATTGATGTCAAGTATTCACCTATCAATAGCCTTTCTGAAAAAGATTCATCTAAGGGGAGATTTGCTGTCATAATTGATAAATTTCCTTCTACTTCCTGTTGTGTCCCAATAAAACAAAAGTAAACGGAAGTATTCCTAGGGCAACACATACAGAAAATGTTTGTCACAGGATTTTTTAACCAGCCCCTTCAGCATCTTCCTTAAACCAAAATATCAGCTTTGGGTCCCCTGATCCCACAAACCAAAGGAAAATTAAACTGTAATATGCGGTTTAGTCACATGTGTGTAAAGTTGATTGATTAGAGGTCTGTCCTGTCATTGTCCAAATCACCTTGCCCCTCTACCCCTTGAAATGTCATCCATATCAGTAAACATGTTGTCAAAGTATAGTTCTTATTCCATGGAATGAACACATGTCTGTGTGCTCTTTATCACTCATATATTTAATAAACTGCTCCATTATTGGTATGCTTTGCTATGTTTTATGTTTTGATAAAACTTACTAAAAATAAAGGACTCTAAATTAATTATGATGAGTCACATTTACAAATGTGGATGTTCTATTGTCCATAGAATCATTGCTTTGTTAATAATAACCTACAATTAAACAAATTGATTTAACTGATGGAGTCAGGTAGAGAGGTTTGTAAGTATCTTTTACTTTCAAGTTTATTTACTACACTGTTGTAATGTTGACTTATGTAGAAGCTGTGTTTGGTTTAAGTAGCTGCAAACCTTAACTGTACATGATTGCATTTGCTAAATTATTTAATTACTATGCACCATTAATAACATTATATATAATGGCAGAATAGCTTTTTTCGCAAATTAAAATACTTGTTTATGTATTTTTTTCATCATGTTGCATCTTCGTACTGTCCATCTCCTGCAGGCTCTTTGCACAAATTTCATGTCTATATACATACACTTTCACCCACATTTTCAGGTCAGTTTAGCAGAATAATATGTGTTTAAATTAGGATTTAATTTTTTTTAATTAACCTTTTTTTTTAAATGATTTACATTTTTAGAAATTATTTTGGAAATTTGAAGACAAAAAAGACTAGTTTAAAAATGACATTTAGGAAAGATATAAAGAACAAAACATTACACTGATTTATACATTCCCTTAATATTCAACAACAAAAAATATATACTAAGCAGTAATTCTACAGGTTATTTACAGTACTCATGTAATAGTGGATCATGTGGTTTGTGGGCAAATACTGTGGGTTCTGTTTCAAGTTTATGAACTATAAGATTAAAGTTAATATTCACCAGGACTTATAAATGAGAATATTCTGCACAATGCATCCCCATCTTATCAGCTTTACTGAACAGATCAAATTCTAAGCATGCAGCTAAACGTCTCCCCCATCATTATTAGTAGTGCCTGTCCTGACATAGAAACAACACTAAACTGTTTCTACATATTAAGGGTTAATTATAAATAATCGAATAAATAACGTTGGTGGAGAAGTTGAGCTGCCCATATACAATATAATAAATAAATTAGTTTGCTGAAGTATGTGTCTGCTTCAGATGCTTTCTTTTTTTTTGAGATATGATAAGATTATTCCTACTACGACAGATACAGACAAGCATCAACCCGGCAAAGTAGTGAATTTTCTTTGTAGCCTTGATCTGACATGTGATGTGATGTAATCTGTAATAAATAGTGATGTCATCAGTATCACACAGTGATGTCATCAGTATCACACAGTGATGTCAGCAATTTAATATACGGTTGATTTATTAAAAAAGCAACGTGAAAACAGTAATATACTACTAAATCAAACCCACCTCTTCACTAGATCATGTCAATAACATTATTTCCTTTTCTTCTAACAACGTGGTATACTAAATGTAACTTTTTTTATATATTTAAAGAACTTAGTAACAATGAAATGAAAAAAACTGTATCTGTTACAGCAGGCAACTTTGTATCCAGGCGTATTGCTTATGTATAAAGCAGATACATAATAATACAATAAGAGTTAATAGATTTGTGTTTAGCCTAATTGTAAATGGAATTTTCTGTGATCTGTGTATAGGGAGTGGATAGCTCTATGTTTAGTTTAAATGATCTATCCGAACCAAATTAAATCTGAACTGAGATCAGACATATTGTATAAGTTATGGATCTCCTATCACCGTGTAGCCAGAAAGAAAACTTCCGACAAATACGTTTATTATGCCTTACCAACTTACATTCCACAGCATATATATATATATATATATATATATATATATATATATATATATATATATGGGATGTGTGTGTACGATTTATTATTAAATCGTTCATCAATGGTACTAAAATCATTTTTATTAAAATGATCTATTTTGAATACTAAGAAATGATAGTATTTTAAACAAAAAACAAAAATGAACAACGACTATATGAAATTCTACATTAGAATAGGAAATACCTATATTGTCATATGTGTAAAAAGCAGCAAGAAAATCAAGCTATCTGCCACCATTGTTTATTTATGTCTAAAAGTTTTAAGTAAATGGATTCTTTTTAGCATGTGCTGTTAGTTTTATTTCAGTGCTAGATCCACCCAGAATTAGGACCGTTTGTTATTTTATAGGAATCAAATAGTAATGAGCTCTGATGGCCTCTGACCTCTGTAATAGGGTCCAATCCTTCAGGAGACACTGCAAGCCATCAGCCATGTCATGATAGACACTTGTGATATTCTCTCCTAGAATTCTGCTCATCCTGGAATTCCAATATATCCTGGCATAGGATGCAACTGTGTCTGCTTTAAAATTTTGCACAAAAAATTATTTATTAGTTATTAGATCAGCAGCAGATAGAATTTAAACACATGTAGACTGATTAACATCTCAAAACATTCAGCAAGAGTTTAGTAAAAAGTTAAGCAATTGTTATTTAAATGATAATATGTAAGTAAATGTACATAGCATGAAGTCTGCTAGCTATAAGAAGAATGAAGAAGTGATGAGCAGTGGGAGGAAGCCATTGGCTAGAAGAAGAGAACTGGATGATCTTTGGGGAGAATGTCTCCTCCTCCTCTCTTGTATCATTAGGCTCAGCCCCGACCCGCCCTCCATCCAATAAATAAATGACTACTGTCCACATCAAATTCCACAGCTCTCTCCCTAAGACAAACACTGGAACAGGCGTGTCCATCAAACACATCCCCTTCATTCTGCATTCATTTACACCTTGATCCCTAAAGGGAAGAAGGGGACACACCATGTCTACTGGCTCTCTAAGTGATGTGGAGGACTTCCAAGAAGTGGAAATGTTGGGATGCGATGGCATTAAACTGGATTCTAGCAAAGAGTTTGGGATTTCAAATGACAGCAACGAGGAAAGCTCCAATTGTGACAATGGATCTCCCAAGAAAGGCAGAGGAGCTACAGGAAAGAGGAGGAAAGCCCCACGCAAGAAAAGTCCCCTGGGTGGGGTTAACCATGAAGGGAAGCAAGTCCAGAGGAATGCTGCCAATGCCAGGGAGAGAGCCAGGATGAGGGTACTTAGCAAAGCTTTCTCCAGACTCAAGACCACCTTACCCTGGGTACCACCGGACACCAAACTCTCCAAGTTGGACACCCTGAGGCTGGCTTCAAGCTATATAGCTCACCTAAGGCAGATACTGGCCAATGACAAGTATGAGAATGGATACATCCATCCTGTAAACCTGGTAAGCAAATGGACCAGATTTCATGAATAGTGCATGGATTTTACCTACAGACTCATGACTGTATTATCAATGCCAGACATGAAAGAACACTTCACAGGTACCAGATACAACCCTATAAACATGATGATACCCTTGTGCCACATGTTCTGTAGTGCTTTATACCCTCCATGTGCCCTCCAAGCCTAAAGTCATAGCTATTCTCTTTTCTCTCCACATGTAAATTAGAAAGAAGTTCGGAGAGGGAGTTGTTTTTTTACAAGAGAGGAATTTATTCTTTATCAGCACTACTACTGATCATACTCTCCATAATTAAGAAAAATTACACAGCTTTAGGTTTTTATTAACATTAAACTAATTTTTTTTACAAAGTTCTGTACTAAAATTACATTTTTTACAAACACATAAAGGAAAAAAAGACCACAAAACAGATTTATTGTTATAATTACTTTGTGTTTTATATTATTTTGTCTTCTCGTTATTTCACAGCAGTTATTTAGTTATTTTTACTATTAGAAGTCTTCTATTAGTCTACTAATAGTTGTAATTAGTATTATTATTTGTTGTTGTTAAATAGTAGGTATTATTCATAATATAAATAATAATTAAAATTATATATAAACATATATATAATCATTAAACTATAATTATATATATACATATATATATATATATTTATATATATATATATATATATATATATATATATAACAATTGCTGAGAAACAACTACTACTATATTAAAAATAATAATTCTGTTATATTTATTAGTGGTATTAGTAGTCTTTATTGGTATTTAGCAGTTTGGTATTATTATTAGTAGTAGTAGTTTTTGTTCTGTTTTTCTCAGCAGTTTTTATATTGTTATTATCATTATTACTATTACTACTACTTTTTAAATATTAGAGTGGGGAAAATGTTGGCTAGACTACTAAAATAAAAGGATTAAACATGAATATTAGATTTGATATATAAACAATAAAATTTATTTATGAAAAGGCTATATACCGTTAGTAGTCCCTGGTTTTTGAAGGACTATTTGAAGTTATACAAATATAATGTATTTCTTGAAGTAATGCAGAAACTATTTGAAACAAAAACAACTATAATAAAGAGAATTTGCTGATTAGCCCTGACCATACAGATAGAATTGTGCCTGGAAACTAGTGTGTGATAAATGTGTTTCCATGAATCAGTGATTCTATCTGCTGTAAAACTAATCCCTGCATGTCAGGGTTTTCATCCCACACAAGACTGAATGTAAACCCCTATGTTCATGGTATGTATGTGTGTGTGCGAATGTATATTCATATAAGAAGACATATATACAATTGCTGCAGACTGTGCCTGTGGGGGTCTGTACTCTGCAGGCTGGGTAGCCTTATGCTAAGCAATAACAGAGCTGTCTCTTTTGGAGCATTGAACTAATTTTTAGTTATTTCCTTTTTTTTTTTGCAGACATGGCCGTTTATGGTGGCTGGAAAACCTGAAAATGAACTCAAAGAGGTGGTGGGCTCAAATCGCCTATGTGGGACCACTGCATCATGACCTTAGGGAAAGAAGGAACCCCTCCAGTGCAGGAAGGGACATCTCACCCAATGATGACAAGGAACTTCTACAGACTATATAAACATATGCAAGAGACCAAATGTATATATCAAATGATCTCCTTTTATATTTAACTCGATGGCCGTATATTTCATGCTGTCCTGAGCCTTGCTGGTCCAAGGGAACTCGGAACAATTTGTCTGTAACTTTGTACTATATGATAAAATTGGGGGGTCTTGTTAGGCTTTGAGAGCCTCATCTGCTGATCTCCCTCGTTTCAGATACAAAGATTTATATTAAAGTATATATTTTTTTTCCACGAGAAAGATATTTCTGCAAATAAATACTTGTTTATATATGGAGCACATTTTGTGTTGCTTTGGGATAGAAAGATATTGGAAAATTACAAAAGATATATAAGATGAAAGATTAAAAATAGATAGATAGGACAGAGTTTTAAAGAAAGATAGAATAACAATGATTTATAGATAATAGATGACAGATAGATAAACGCTTTGTTTCCTGGGTTTAATAATTGCCTAAAAATGTATTATTTTTGGAAAAATTTTAAGAACATTGTTTATATATTACACCATAGATAGCCGTAAAAAATTATTAAAAACAAACTAGAAATAAAGTTATATAAATGGTCGGGCTGGGTAATAATTTAATTAACACAATAATAAACCTATGGAATATCGCTGGACTTCCACAACTTAAGTTTCTGTTTAGTACTATTACTACCATTACAGAGAAGCAGTAATTATAGTTAACCAAGTTTATTGATAAATTAAAATAAAATGAATAGAAGGCGGCTGATGTGTACAATACACATTTTTTTACACAGGAACCAGTAGTTTTATGTATCTAATTTTCAGATATATTTTTAATATAAATGTTTACTGTTGGTATTTTATATATATGTATGTATAAACAGTAACTATATATATGCATATATGCAGATATATATATCTATATCTATCTATATATCTATATATATATATATATATATAGATAGATAGATAGATAGATAGATAGATAGATAGAAATATATATATATATGTATATAGATATATATAAATGTAAATTGCAGGACTTCGGAATTCCATGTAGATTAGCCATTAGGACCACTTACAGGTGCTGCCCATGTCTTATCTTTGTGAATTTATTTTTATAAGATCTTCCATTAAGGTCACAGATCTCTGCATATCTGCCCAAGCTCTGCTTTCAGCACCCTGGTATAAGATACAGATCAGCCACTGATTTAATTATCTGCCATCCCACTGTTTTCCAATCACTGATCCTGTGCTATGCAATGAGTGATCAGACCCCAGTCCCTGGCAGTGGGCAGAGGGGAAGGCAGCTAGGTGCCCATGCTGGGGGCAGAGAGGGTGTAAGTGCTCCATGGTGGAAGCTAGAACCGAATGGCACGGCTTTATCCTGCAAGGATTAGGATTGAAATCTGTTGATGGTGGAGTTTTAAAGAGATTACATTCAGATAAACAGAGGAAAGAAGGAGAGGGGATGAGATAGTGGCACTGAAGCAGCTCATCCACAAGATCCCAGCAGGGCTGTTTAATGTTTCAGGGTTATGACCGGACTGTTTATACCAAGTCCTCAGTAATTTATATTAGTGTACTAGCAGAGAGCTTTACATTTCCGTTTCTCTTGTCAGAGATAGCAGCCTCTCAAGGTAAGATCAGATGTCTCATGCCAGGAGATCAATTTACTGCACTTTATTATAAACCTCAGCTCACCACTGCTTGGTGTGCTGGGACTTGTAGTTCATCATCCGCTCTTATCACCTCCCATGTCACTCAGAGGAAGGCACAGGTCACCTTATCCAGTTGGTTATTGCAACCTTACACTTCTCATCTCCCCTGTGTCCTCCCCTTCTCATCCTCTGCTGTTTGTCTTTTGGTGTCACAAGCTTGTATTATTTGTTTTTTCATCACCTCCCTATGGATATTGAAGATCTGATGAACTCCTGACCTTCTTCCATTCCATCCCCAACATCTCTAAAGCAATAACTTGCTTGGGATCAAGTATCAAGTATATAATCCAAACTGATTCCCCCCACCAGCATTATTAGGACAGTGATCAATGTAATGTAATGTTCATTTACTACAGGACTAGGGAATAAAGTGTTCACCTAGAAATGTGATAAAGTGAAGCTGTGTTCCCTTCAATTTTCCAATCACCTACATGAAAAAAAATGTGCATGTTAACTAATTTATTTTTTTATGATTGGATGATAGCAGAGTTTAACCTTATTTACCAAAAAAGTGAACACTTTATCATTTTTACTGACTTTGCAAAGTGAAAAGTGTCTATGCTGTAGTAGGTTATCCTAATAGAATATATATATATATATATATATATATATATAGTAATGTTTTTATTTTAGTTATCCAATTATGTGCAAGCAAAAGTCCATTTTTTGCCAGCATCTGATTTACTTTTTACTGACAGCCTGGAAATCCACGTACAAGGGCTCATTCTCACTTTCTCCCCATACACGTTTTTGTCAACATTTTTGGACTTTGTGATACACATGGTTAGTTAATTTCCTATTCCAGTTCACTGTAAACTTTCCCACTGGTGAATTGTGCACTGCTGTTAAAATCTATGGGAAGCCAAAACAGTTGTTTATGGATGCCCAGGCATTTGTCAGGTGGAAAATGACTAGGGTTTTAGGCAGGGAACCAAGCCATTTTACTGCCCTTCACTGTAAGTGATTGTAGATAATTCCATGGACATGTGGTTATCTGCTGTTGCCACTGTATGTCATAGATTTTTTAAATTGTAGATAACCAATCTGCCTTCCAATCAATATTGTATGCACTGGGGCATTAGGATGAATGGCTTTTTTATGTGAAGCATTTGGAGGGTAAAAAAATATGGTTGGGAGTTATTCACCGCTGTAAACTTAACTCGGGTATTCAAAATGAACACAACTTGACTATATAAACTAAGTAAGTGAACAGTCACTTTGCTGGGTGAACATTCTCCACTCACTATGTAAATCACCTATAATGAATCTAAGACACATTGCCATTCTGAACTCTGTACTGTATATACAAAATGATCAACATAGGTTCCTCATTGGATCATCATTTTTATCCCCCCCTAAATCACCCTGCAAATGGCGATGTCCCTATTGCTATTTGTTTTTGGAAAAGACAATTCTTAATAGTTCTCTTTGTGTAAAGGCCAAATTAAATATTTGCAAGAGCAATAAATATTAGTTAATATTAAAGAACATATGATTGCACTCTGGCAATAAGACTTTGCTTTTCTTCCAAGCTCCGATCTGAGTGCACATAAAGGCAATTCTTTTTATAAAAAAAAATCCCTAAAACATAATAGATAAAAAACAAGGTAAAAGTAATAGAAAGTTGCCATGACATTTTGATTGCCTCAATGCTAGTAAAGCTGCTTGTAAAAAGCAAAAGTAAATTTTATGATTGTGGCGTGGTAGAAGGCTTTCTTTTTAGTGGGTCAGCACAACCATAGGGATTAATTCACTGAAGTAGATAAAGTTTGTGTAGATTTTTAAGTAAAGCAAATCAGTTCTGTTCTGTGTTCTAAAGAATCTCCAGTTGTATGCAGGACAAAAAAACACAAGACTTATTCCTTGTGTATACCAGAATGATTGAAAAGAAACCACTGCTTTAGTAAACTAACCTCAAAGACTGCCATTAAATGAAGAAGCACTAAAGCACAAAGTTTGAGTAGCACTGAAAAAGAAATGTTACTCCCCATTGCAAGGGTTTAGATCAGTGATTTTTAACCACTGTGCCAGAGATCTTAAGGTGTATCGTGGGAAATTATCCAATTTCTGTTAATTGGCCTGAAAATTATTATTTATTTACAGCAAAAACTTTGTCTTCATTAGTCTATAGCAGCGATGTATTGTGATAGGCAGAACAAAGAAATACTCTTCCACTAGATGGCAGCAGGTAGCTAATTACCCTGTCTACGTGAAATTTTTGTTTAGTGGTGTTCCATGGGATTTTTCTAATGTAAAATACGTGCTGTGACTTAAGAAAGGTTGGGAATCTCTGGTTTAGATCTATGAACACATGTCAGATCACTGTCGCTTGAAATGATCTTTCTGAAGGAATGAGAACTGTACACACAGTGCTGCTCTGTTCAGCGAAGAGGGGAGGGGGAAGGATGAACAGGCAGCACCCGACTGTGCTCTCTTCTATAGCAGTGCACAGCGGTTGCTCCTGATCAGTTGTCCATTATCCACCAGGCTGGGTTGGTGAATGACATCAGGGGACCGCTGTACATTTTCACAACACCCATCTGACATGTGTACGAAGGTTTACTCCTCCACTGCAAGAGTTTGGGTTTTATCAAGGAGGATATAGATAGAGGATTAGGACATAAATGCAACTTTACTCATACTCCACCAGCAGTTGGCACTCTCCTCAATTACCCAGCTCTCTGGGGCAGGCCCTTGATGTCTACCCATACAATCTCTGGAAGAGTCTGTGTGTGTGTTATGGGCCAGGAAAATACATTTTTGACTCTGGAAAGTGGAGCACCTAACCTTTGCAGTGGGAAGGGAAGCATACAATAAGAATAAGTTTGTGTTGCCTGGATTTCATCTTCAAGTCTGCCTTAGTTGTTACATATGGGGCCATTATTTGACAAAATGTTTTTGCACTTCAGAAATTGTTGCCTGCATAATAACATAATATTTACACATAAATCTGATTACATTGATACAACATATAATACAACATATGATACATTGCACCAATAAATAAAACATCCAATTTCTGATAGAGATTATTTTAACTGTTCCTTACTATATATGGGGTTTTTTAAACCTTTTACTGTTTTGTATTATTTTATTTTATTTATAATATTGTAATTATAATACAGTAAATATTATAATATTATAACGCGTACATCATATAATATTTTGGAAAGTGGCAGTGGATACTGCACCAATCACTAGCCTTAGTATGTACTGTTATAATATTTCACCAATGAGCTAACACTGTGGCTGAAGCATCATCATGGTGTATTTTTGGTAGTGAGTACATCTTTCCTGGTTTGAAATTCCAACCCTTTAAAACTAGTTTTAATCTTGCTTTTCATTTATAGACCTCAATACTTCTAAAAGCTTTGATCATTATTAACCCGTATGCAATTATTCATTAAACTCAGAGGTTTTATAAATTTTTTATAAAATTGCACACAAAAAACTGCTCAAAATGGAAAAATTATTGAAAAGCCCCTAAACTTAGTACTGTAATCAAATTCTTTAGGGAATCAGGGGGACCTGTGGTACCATGACCAACATAAAAAAAAGTAATCTCTGCTTTAAAAGAATATAAAGAATTTTTATTTTGTAAGAGGTCACACACCTACTCATGCCTTCCAGAAGGGTGGGCGATTATTGCTGCGGGCCATGCAGCGCAGTATAAGCACAAGCACGCACACACATATGTCTATGCTTCAATCTCCCTCAACATTTGCTGGACAAGACAAACATACGCCATCTAGTTGCTGTTTATGGAGCTACAAGTTCCTTAGACTAGTTCAGTGGTAGATGTAGCCAGTAGTGCTCCCTGTAGTCAATTGGCTTGGGACCCCCCTGCTAAACAGACTTGGAGCCCCCATTGGGCCCCCTGTTGGCTGAGGAGAGTCTGGGGACCTTGTGCACTTTGCACCTACTCCCCCCCCCACACAGCTTCAGTTATAATTCATGGCAGTGTGGTAGCTGGCCCAGCTGCCCCAGGTTCTTCCTTCTGTTTCTGTTTGGCCAGTGAGCAAAAAAAAAAGTTGCATCTACTCAGATGATTTTGCCCATGATAGCATGAGCTTCTTGTTACTACAGGTGCGAGTATCTTCTGATTTTGTTATGATCTCTGCTTCAGATCTTAGCTACCTCTTTTCTGTCACCTGCCCTGACCTCTGCGCCAATTTCACTGTTTGTTTGCTTGCCACCTGCCCTAACCTTGCTTGATCCTAACTACAATTTTGCCTGACTCCTTTGGAAACCTCACCTGGCTGGTTACCTATGTATGACCTGCCATATTACCTGTCTCTATTTAATGTAGTAGCTGCTATTAGTTACCATCTGGTCTGAATCTGTGGTCTCCTGGTCAGTAGCTCATCCCTGTTTCCCAGATATCATCCTTTGTGCATGCAAGTCCTGGACTACTATGTAGTGGTAGAGCGCAACTAGTCTCCCAAGGCTAAACAGGGGCCTAACTATAGGTGAAGAGTGAGGCGTTAAATTGGGGAATTGGCACTAAAAAAACGTTGTTTTTCAACTGGGACATGTTCCCTTAGATCACTCCAATTTCTCCAGCAATTTGCTTAAGGGTTTTGCAATTAATTCTGAAAGTTGTCAGGGAGCTTTAAAAATACATTTTTCAGACTATGGTGAAATTACTACATTTAAAAGCTTTGCAATTAACTCAATAAGTTGACAGGAGCTTGAAAATCGCCTTTTTTTGACTATATACTCGCTATATATTATGCTGTACACTATGCTGCTCACTGCTCCACTCTATACACTGCAGTATAGTGTTAATTCTTTACTGCATCTCTATACTGTGCTGTACAATCTATACTCCATGCAAGGCTGCAATACTCACTCTATTGTATGTTATATCCACCAGACTTCTCCTACTGTAGAGTTTAAACCCTGCCACCGTCTGTTGTCCCTCATCAGACTCACCAGACATCATATTGGACTGAGCACAGATCCTTCTGTGCTCAAACAGGCACATTTTACTAGTTTTCAATAACTGTTCTTCCAAAGCAAAGCGTTCTATTTTTTATTAATCACACTAATGTGGAAATGCTATTGTTCTTGCACTTGATCAAATTAATTCAGCATGTTGGTATTGTTATAAGGCCTGCAAAATATTGAGGTCAGACTTTTCCAACCTTTTTCATCCAGGATTCAGACTATATATTTTCTAACACCCAGAGTGCCAAAAGCCTTGAATCATATTGTAGCATTAGATACTTAAATACTATACTACTAATAGGGCAACATTTTTATCTGATGAATAAAATTCAGGGTACACAGCTTGGCCAAAATGGGAAATTCAATATTTGGTTATGTGAGATACCTATCTGACATATGTCTTCCAATGCAATGCTCCTTCATTGGGAACTAAAACACATGATAGAAAATATTAGGTAGAATTCTTAAACCTAGAAGGATAATAAATAAATATAAACCATACAGTAAAAGTGTTTACAATAGAGAAAATGATCTTATGCATTACACTGTTAATCAATGACAGCCCCTTTCTGCACATCCCCCTGTGGGTGCTGACATTGCTGGTACCAGGTCACACACATTCCACTGATCAGCTGTCATCACCCCACCAAAAAGATGTTCAGATCATGTCACACAGCTGGTGACTGAGCATTGATAACTGTCTTTTCCAATCATGCCATCTCATATATCTCAATGGTATACAATGTGCATTTTATGAAGGATCCATTTTTGTTGAGATGTCCCACAAGCCAAGGAAATGGCTTTCCAGGTTGGATTCCAACACACTAGCTGTATGTTGGACAAAACTTTTTTTAAAGGAGAACTAATTTCAAAAAAAAATTGCAGACAGGTTTATTATTGCAGAAAGCACAGGTGATGTCCCTTCTGCAATAAAACAAACTTACTTGCCTGTTCGCAATCTATTTTTAATAAAAATGAATTACCTGTTCACAATCTTTTGCCAATGCCATTTTGGAAGTGCCAATCAAGATGGCCAAAGATGCCAAATCTGAAAAAGGACTAGGCGAAGATGGCAATAAAGTGAGAAGAGTTGCTTAGTTTCACTTTACCAAACTACTAACATTTGGTGAACTGCTTGGTATGCTTGTTCAAACCTCTCAGTCTCTCCTGGCAGTAAATTGTTCCCAAAGCAGTGCTCCTGCAAATACAATTGCAGATAATGATCAGGCATATTTTCTATATAAATTATATAGAAAAATAGAAATATTTCAAAGTTTGAAGCAGGCCTATGAACACGTTTTTAACATTATACAAAGGGGTGAACTTATTGGGTTTGTGGAGGGATCGAGTAAAGTATATGGTATTTTTTTCTTTTTTCCACTTTAATGGCATAAGTCTAGTGTTACAATCCTTTTCTATTTATTTAAGGTTTTTTTTTATTAAATAATAAAAAAATGTTTTTCTGAGTATCTGCAAATCTGCATAGGTTTTATTAAAGTATACATCTAGGCAAGCTACATATAATATAAACCATATATAAACACAGTATATCTATGCCTTATGTGCACTTTTTCCCACATTGTATCCCCTTAGAGACCTCACAAGTACAGAAATATCTCTGCTAATGTTTCAGAAATACACTCAGCACTTATGTCCTGTTGCGGTCTGAAAATGCACAGCATTTTTGTGAACTGAGTGTTGTCAGCCCTGCCCAGTTTTCCTTGCCAAACAACTTAGACCCACCTAGTCTCCCCTCTCCACAAAAATAAAGGGAAATTATTCAGTAGCCCCAAGATAAGACCTGGGAGGGCTAATTACTTTCTATTAACAGATTCATTAACCAAAAAGGAGCAATTTTAAAATGTTCATTGTCAGGTTTTTATTGGTAAAAAAGCAACCAAGACAGCCACTCGGATCACTTCAAAACTAGCAAATAAAGGAAAATGTGTAAATGGTATAGGGCAATGTACAAAGGTTTGCAGAGTCACAAACACAGTTCCAAGATAGCCTGCAAAAGGCTAACTTCAAATTCAAAGATTTAAGTTAAAAAAGCATACATTTGAAAAAAAAATGTTAAAAGCCACACTGCTGGGTCAGGTCTGCTTGAATATATCATGCAAAAAATTAGAGCAGGCTATCATTTCCTTCTTATATATAGGTATATAAGCACACCAGAATTCCAGATATTGCCTTTCCAGTGTGGATCCCAAATCAAATCCAATAAAGCAATAATGGCAGCCCCTCAGATAAATAAAGGGTAGGGTAATATACAAAGCAATACATAGGATCTCTTTTAAGTTAAAAGTTTCATCTTGGGGACCAACTTTTTTAAAGGAGATAAGATGTGGCCAAGTAACTTTAACATATATTTGCCGGTATATGCAACTAGGACTAAAATTTTAAATGTCTCCTATTAATTATTGATGCATCGTGTTACAATAAGTGTCAACAAACATTATTTAAAATTTGTACCTATGTTCTGAAAAAAATGTTATAAATAACCATGAATAACATGCAAACCTTTTTTCTGTTTTCCTCAATTATAGCTACTCTGCTTTGCACAGGAGAGATCTTGTAAATAAATGAAGCTTTGTCTCCAATCATCCAATAATGGGCAAGGAAAAATTCTTGCAACATTCAAGAGTTATCTCTTTATGAAAAAAAAGAAACCAGAATATTTAAAAAAACATAGTTCTTTTAATTATTAACAGATAGTGGCCTTGAAGCACATTATATCACCTCCAAATCAAAAATATACAGGATACGGTCTTTAGCAACTATTCCATGAGAATAAACAAACTTGAAGGCTGTGTTCTTGTGCCCTCATCAGTTGCAGTTTGTTGCTGGCAGATAAGATAGGTGGATTAACAAATTGAATCATAAACTTTAAGAGTGTTTGTGATTATTGCTGATGTTTTGAAGTGACTGCTATGTTGAACCACAGTCTGGGAAAATCTGGACATATAAGAGCGCATTCATTTTAGGAGGTGGGAGTGTGTGCACTTTTTATATCCGAATTCCTGACATCAATGCTTTAAAACTTATTTTCCATTCCAGCTTTCAAAGTAGTATGAAGACATACTTGTATGTGATGTCAGGAAGCAAGTAAAGGTCAATGTAACCCAGAAGAGTTTTAATGGGAAGTTGTCTGTGCTCTTACTAAAGTATTGAATGAGAAACTCCAGCCAAGCTTTAGGAATCCTGCATTTAATGAGTGCTGTTTAGTTAACTATATTTAGGGTTTTTTTTTTTTTTTCTTAAAGTTTAACTTTCCTTTCAAATAAACACCTTAGGGAGTCACAGTTTTTTCCATAGAACTTTAGATTACAGTGAGTAGGCTCAGTGGGAGTCAAAAGCCTTTTGGATTCACTACCTCTGTACAGATCCAGAAGATAACAAGTTATTTTTGTTTAAAGTGAACATGACAACAAGTAATAGGTTTAACAACAAATAAGGCACTTAAAAGAAAATACAGCAATTTTTCTCTAGGCTTCTTAAACTTAGAGTTTTTTTTTTCTGAAACCAGGTCATAACTAGACCTTGACTTTGCTCTAATTCCCCATCGAAATGTTGCTCCTTCACTGATCATGGAGGCACCCTTTTAAAAAGTGGGATAAGAGGGACCTGTCAAAGCTCTGTTGGTAGAGATATTCATATCACAGCTTCCTTAAAGCTAACTTGTCACAACAAAAAAAATGTCAACCAAATTTATTGCCTGAAAACAGGAACTAAAATATGCTTTAATCTACCTTTAATTGTAACTCCGAATGTGACTTAAATGTTATTTTGCACAGCCAGAAACCATATACTTTGACCTAACTCTAAGGATTCTGGCATGCCTCAGCAGCCATTCATAGATATATGCATTTCAATATAGCTAAGCCAAGATCTTACAGCTAAATGTGGTTAGGTTTGTGAAATTCCATGACTTGGCAAAGATAATTTTGTTACAGTAAAATTGCATGGTGACACTTTAGCAGTGTTTCTCAACCAAGATTCTGTGCAAACTAAGGGTTCCACCAAAGTTTGAGCCATGAGTAGTTTGGACCTCCCAGGTCAATTACCATTGACACCAATAATCTTTTAGGCTATCTGTCATGATGGCGTTCTTCTCACTGGTCATCATGCTAATGAACTATGTGATGTAGATATAGTATTGATAGCAGGGTTCCCTGAGATCTGAAAATTATTTCAAGGGTTCCCCAATTCTACAAAGGTCAAGAAAAGCTTTAAAGATTACATACAAGGTTTCAATGGTATCTCAGCAGCAGGGCTACATAAGATAGGGAAAATGGAGAAAATGTTAAAAAAAAAACAAAATGTACAACCAAGGATAGAGACAGGCTCCTTATCTGAACATAAGCACTACAGAAAGAGTGTGAACCTTTTGTTTTGTATTATGTATATACTTGTTATTGTATAAATTTTAAATAAACAGATCACTGTCATGGTTTATGCAACAAAGCTAGACAGAGCTGTATGTAAGTCTTATATTTAAGAGCAGCAAGTCAAAAAGTTTTGTCAATGCCAGAAGCCCACTTTAACAATGTGACTATTATGTACCCCTGTACTTATTCCCCATGGTTGGACATCTGGGAGTCACCTTGTTAAAGGGGGCCTCTGCATCCCAAATAAGTCACTGACCGTGTCCAACCATGGGGAATAAATACAGGGGTACATAATAGTTATTTGTATTATTATATATGTTTTTATTATGTATCTTTTTAAATGTATTTGAGGGCTGTAGAAGCTTTACACAGTCCCGCAAAATAACCCAGATTTTTCCCCCATTAACTTTAATGGTGTTCAAATTCAACGTTTGATGTCCTGAACAAAATTGGCCTATTCGATCGAATGGCCATCGAATCGAATAGTGAGATATTCGAACAACACTACTGTAGAGATCAGTGGCCTTCATTGAACATCATGGTTTTCATTTGCTTTTGACTTTAGAGTGAGTATAACTGAGTTTGGACATGGAGATGCCGCTGGTTTTACCACTTTCCTGTCTTAGCATCACAATAACCGTCTTCTTCTACACTTACACATAACAGATAAACAAAATACTAATATGCAGAGTTTTGTAATATAAAATAGAAAAATAAATGAAAAGAACCCACACCCACTTAATACAATATTGATATCTGTTAGATGTTACAGGTAGCAATTTATTACTAAGTCATCCTTCTTTCCACATACCAGTGATCTATTTTTATTTATAAAAGGGGATTCATTTCTTCTTACACATCCCACACCAGTCACTAATATTGATTGGGCTAAATACCTGCTCAATCAGTGAACAAATTGTATCCTGAATTTTGGGAAATTGTATTCTGTATCTCCACTTAATGCCACAACTTTGGGTTTAGCCGCCAGAAAATTCAGAGTTTTTCAAATTCAACTTTGGGTTTAGCCGCCAGATTTCATCAGCCTAATAGTGCACATCCCTGAACAATGACATATTTAGGCAGCAAAAAGTGGAGGTATTTTTGGGTCTTTAAGACCCTGATTTCTAAACAAACTGGACTGATAATCACCCTTTGAGTGATATGAAGGTGACCATGAAGGCCATAAATAATATTATACAAGGATTCTTAACCACTCTAATGACAGTAATAAAGATATAAAATTGGTGAAAATAGATGCTTACTAAAATATTTAAAGAACTAAGCTAAATGCATTTGGCAAATAACCCATGTGCAAAACATATATAGTTAGGATGAACACATGTACATAAAACCCCTACAATACACAAATTACTCTGTAACACGTATATGATACATTGTTTTACCTATTACAAAATGATGAATATCTGAACAGTTAGGAAAAAGAAGACTTTCCTACGAATTTAATCAAGGTCAATTATGTTCCTCTGCTTAGGACACTTTGTGCTCTCTTGAAATCTTGGAATTTGCCTGGTTCGGACATATACCCGCTAATAAAATGACTTTTTTGCTCAAGA
The DNA here is from genome assembly GCF_032062135.1 of Pyxicephalus adspersus. Taxonomy (NCBI): domain Eukaryota; kingdom Metazoa; phylum Chordata; class Amphibia; order Anura; family Pyxicephalidae; genus Pyxicephalus; species Pyxicephalus adspersus. The sequence goes on from NC_092861.1 coordinate 88,954,476, forward strand.
TTCTCTATCCAATGAGGGTTCTTTCTGCACAATTTCCTTATGTTTGTCAGATTCTACAAAAAAAAGTTTTGAGATTTGTCTGGGGATCTGGAATTCTGTGAATCATTAGAAATGTACTTTTTCGGCCCAAATTGTCAGGTGGTCTTGTAGTACCTCATTTGTATTCCCATTATAAGGCTTCCCAAATAACACCTCTTATTTCTATCCATAACAAGGCCTATCCCTTATGGGTGCCTATAGAAGCAACTCTTGCTCATGAGATATCTTTGTCTAGTTTTATCTGGGGCCCTCCATCTTCTAGATTTAGCGATGTGAGTCCGTTTGTGGTACATATGTTAATGCTAAGGGATTCAGTTAAGTATAAAGTGAACAACGTATTTGGTGAAGGACACCAAGTTACATGGGACTTTAAAGGCCAAAAACAAAAACTTTATTTAAAATTACATCACTTTACCTTTTGTTTAAAATGTCACATAAATAAATAAAAAACATAACTTGTACACTAGACTCTCAAATTGGGGTATACTAAAAGGGGTACAACCAAATACTTTCTCTACGTGTTTCGCTTCATCAGGAGAAAGGAGATCTGGTGTTCATATATATATATGGCAAACCTCTCTTGTGGAACGGTATCAAACAAGTGGTGGCAGCAACCCAATCGCTTTTAGTAGACTTCAAACTAGCCTCATATTGCTCCGTTCTTATAGAAACAGTCAGGATCCCATTTGCTTATTTAACAGATGCGTGCAAACAATCATTTTAATCTTACTTGTTTGATAAGAATTCCTCCCCGGGAGCGATTTCACCTAACCCGCTGTAGCAGTGTTGGCGAACCATTGGTCATATATGGTGCCAATGTTCTAAAGTGTCTAGATTGTGGATCAGGGTATACCATGATTACCTCTATACTAGGCCTTAATTTATCTAAAGATCTGCGACATGCTTTGTTTCATGTTCCTTTTCCTAATGTCGACCATTCTTAATACACACATTTTTTATGGCTACTAAACAACTTATTGCTTCTGCTTGGAAAACTTGTGTTCTGAACTTCCTAGAAGTTAGGAATTGTATGCATGGTACTATGGTTAATGAAAAAAATTACTGCTATTCCTAATGATACAAATGACTAATGACACTAACTATACTTATCTTTTGAAGTAACAGGACTTCAACCCCCCCAACACACACACACACACTTTTTTTTATTATTATTTCATTTTATTTTAATTTATTATTCTCGGCTAAACCATGTGTGTTTTCTCTCTTTTTTTAAAAAATATGTTTTTTTTCCTCCTTTTGTAAAGTTTAAATTTACCAATTCCTGTGTGGATCACAGGCATTCTGTATCTCTAAGTTTTCTATTTGCTTTATGTTTTTTGTTCTGTTTGTTTTGTTTATGGTTGCTTTGCTGGTGGGATGTTTTGCTTGTTATTTCGGTATTTTGTTTCAATAAAAACCTTTGTACCAAATAAAGTCTTGAAACTTCATGACCTCAAGCTACCACAAGAGGGAGACTCTTTTGTATATGACTACTGCTTTCACAGAGCTGATCTTTATTTAGTTTTCTAGGCAAACATGAACATATTCTATATATTTTACACTTAATTTATAATGCATTCAAGGAACTTTTTCTATGCTTTTAGTCCAGTGCGCACTGATGTCATGTCGTGTATGTTTAAAATGTATATATATTCTTTTTATTCTTCCTTAGTAGTTGTGTTACTATTGGAAAACATATCCTTACTTCTTGTTCTGATTCATAAAAAGGTGGCAATTGGATACTAAACACCACTATATAATGCCAGATTTATAGCCATTAGCAGTGGCAGAGTGTGAAACTCCGGACTCAAATTTTACTATATATCAGCTTACCTGTCCTTACACATAGTGGATGTGTTACCATACTGGTAATATCCTTTCTGCAGTAAAATAAATGCACTTGCTTGGTCTATTTTATTTTATTTTTTTAATTTAGTTCTTTTTAGCTTCAATAGTAGGTGCCCTTTGATTATTGGTATGTAGTGTTTATGTCATCCAGAAATGAAGGGGTGTATTAGGATTTTTCTCTGGTCTATGGAGCCTAAAAAGGGGCATAACAAAATACAGATCTTGCTATCTGTTTCACACCTGCAGTAACAAAATCACAATATTGGCAGCTCCCAGGCACCCAAAAAAACTACCACACCCCACTGGAGGTAACCACCTTTGCACACAACAATAGCTGCAGTGCAAATCTTCAAACAGGAAACATGCAGCCAAAAGCTACCTTTTGCTTTTGGGAACTTTGGTGCGATCCGCTGCAGCTGTGTGCAAAAAACTATTTTATGGTTATCTTACGTAACATATTATATTGAAAAACTGATAAGGGAAAAATGCACTGCAAAGGTATTAGGTAGTACTGGGTGCATGTATTATGCAGCACATTACATACAAAGAGGCCTATGTATATAGCAGTGAATCTGAAATTCACTGAAACATTCCCTGATGGAGAATTAATTGTTGGCATAGAAACACATGGACTTGGAAGATTCTGCATCAGGGAGTGTTTCAGTAAATGACAGACTGACTGCTTTATAAATAGACCCCTTGGACTTTCAGGTGATTACGAAGCTCCTGTTGTCTGGTGGTATTTTGCTTTGCAGTGAAACTGTTCTTTTACATTTTGTTTTGTTTACACCAAAAGTCAGAATCCAAGATGAATGGCCAGGCAGCAGCATGGGTCTCTGATCTCCACTGTGAAGGCAATATAAGGGGCTTATATTGCATGAAAAAAAAATCAATAGAAATAAATAAAAACAAATCTCCCTTATGGAGCTGCTGGTGGTATCCTGTACTCTTGGGTGTGCCGATTGCTGAATTTCCTGCTGGGTAATGTGGCTTCTCCTACCGGCTTTAAATTTTAATTAGGAAATGACACAGTCACATTGACTCTTTTACAACAAGTTAGAGGTAAAACAACTGTAAAGACACCTTTTACTAAAAATACAATTGATAAGATTTTTTAGAACTTTGTTTACACTTTTAGACATTATTATAATTTTTAATATTTTGGGTATATTTTTTGTTTGCTATTTTGTAGCAAGTGCCGTTTAGTAGTTAGATATGTTTAGTATGATCCTAAATCCAGTAAGTAGAAGTGCAACCACAATGTAACATTCTTTTCCAGCCCACAGTCGTCACTCTTATTACACTGCTGTTCTCTGCAGTCACCACTTCCACCCGTCAGAATCAGGCAGTGGTAGGTGGAAGAGCTTACAGTCCATTATTGTGCGTGCATCTCCTATGTTATTTTTTTTTTTTTTTTATAATAAGATCGTGCTACCGGGAGAGGGAGCTACCTGAGCATGCTCAGTATGAGCTCCCTGAGAGTGGGCGTGTACTATAGACCTGACAATCAGCTGTGTCTGCTCCTGGCCCACCTTGTACTGTGAGATAATCCTACCGGTAGCAGCAGCATGAGAGCTGTGTCTGCCCACGCTATCATCTTCACTGATTATCATAGAAATGTGAAATTTTCAGGATACAAAGAAAACCCTAAGAGTTGATACTAACCTAAATTTCAGACCCCTAAACATACTAAATTGCCAGGTACGGGGTCACAAGCATAAAATCCTAAAAACAATCAGGGATATTTTCCCATTAGGGGGGACTATCCTCCTACCCTGTCACACATAGCTATCCTCTTACTATCTATGAACCCCAATTTCTCTGTAAGAAACAGGAAATGTAACTGAAAATGCATGTATAATAAAATGCAGGATAAGTAGGGGACTCTTGTGGCTAATTTCCCCTCAAATTGTATTGCTGTTGCGCCATCACAAGATAAGAAAAACTATACCTGTCATACCGTCCTACCCTGTCACACATAGCTGGCCACTTACCTTCTGTGAACCCTAATTTCTCAGGGGAGATGTAGGGACCTGAAGATGTAGTAGTGAGAGCATGTACCCCTTGGCTATCTGTCACATGAATTGCATTTTTCAGGAAAGTTCCATTGCAGGGATTTTGGGGTACAAAGACGGTTAGCAGCACCCTATAACTGGTTTAGTTTCTGCTCTTTGGTACATTATTACAGAGGTCAGCAAACTCTGGCCTTTAGGCCAGATATGGCCTAGCCGGTAGTTTGTTCTGGCCTAATGCCCCCTGGCCAATCCGGCCTAATGCTGGCCGGCAACCCGTGGCTCTGGAGCCTTGGGTTGCCGGGATTAGGCCAGAACAAAATCCCGGAGTTGCTGCAGTTCTTGAGCCTCCTCTTGCTGTGCCTCGCTGAAGGGATTTCTCTCTCCTCTGCAATTCATAAGGAGGAGAGGGAATGTTCCCCATTTACCCCGGCCGCGGACGTGTTCATGCCGGCTGGGGTGAATAGAGAACATTCCCTCTCCTTCATATGCATTGCAGAGGAGAGGGAATTGCCTTCAGGAGGCGTTCCTGGTGGGGCGGAGCAATTAGGGCAGGACTCGAGAGAGAATCCAGCCTAGTGTGCTCCTGTCCACCCCTGGAAAAGCCTAGTGGCCAAAAAAGTTTGATGACCACTGCATTAATATAATGAGCATATAATGGTGAGTGCAGAAATTCTTGATTTGTCATCTCTTTTATTTGGTGCATGTCCGTTACAGTAACTAGAAACATTTCATTTTAAATTAAACCCATTCTAGATTTAAACATGTTTAATGTTTGTTTTATGGCCCGCGTGTTTTATCTTAATGTCAGCAGTGGCCCCCAGATGAAAAAATGTTGAGCACCACAGTATTAGGGTATAGGGGAGGAATTCAAAAGGTAGAGGAGCTTTTAGTGTATTGGTGTCTAAGGAAGCGTACTGGAGGTGGAAGCACTTATAGAAAATTTTAAAATTCAGTAGGTGGAAGAGCTTACAGTCTGAAACAAAAAAGACAAAATCAACACTAAACATATTATGGTGACCTCCAACAAAAATATCATACTAAACAAGTTACTAATTATACAATGAAGAGACCCTCAAGTAAATAATGTAGAAAAAAGTGGGAAGAATTAACATGCCAAGATATCACTTCACCAGGAGCAAATAGACCTCCTTAGATGGTTGGAACAAATATTCCCAGTAGACAATTCCTCCTGTATTCTCATTCTGGTGGCAAATCAAAATTTGGGATTTTCTGTCATACGTACATTACACACTTCTGACCCCTGCACGCTGTACATTACACACTTCTGGCCCGTGCACTCTCTACATTATACACTTCTGGCCACTGCACTCTGCACATTACACACTTCTGATCCCTGTACTCTGCACATTACACACTTCTGATCCCTGTACTCTGCACATTACACACTTCTGACCCCTTCTGATCCCTGTACTCTGCACATTACACACTTCTGACCCCTTCTGATCCCTGTACTCTGCACATTACACACTTCTGGCCCCTGCACTCGGTACATTGATACAAAGGGAACCCTAAGAGCTGATACTAACCTAAATTTTAGAGCTCTAAACATACCAAGTTGCCAGATACGGGGTCACAAGCATAAAATCCCAATACCAATCAGGGATATTTTCCCATTCAGGGGGACTATCCTCCTACCCTGTCACACATAGCTATCCCCTTACTTTCCGATCCCCAATTTCTCTGTAAGAAAAGTAAAATGTAACTGCAAATGCATGTATAATAAAATGCAGGATAAGTGGGGGACTCTTGTGGCTGTACATTAAACACTTCTGATCCCAGCATTCCCTGTGCTGTACATTAGTTTCACTCTCAGCCACTGCATTCTGCACTGGGCTCAGTATTTTACTGTCACAAACCTGGATTTTCCCTCTGTTGAATCTTTTGAAAAGCAAGTGAAGAAAAATATCCCTAGCAGAGTGCAGACAGAATGAAATGCATGGATAATGGTTTTTAACCCCTTCCTGCTCTATACAAAACTTGAAAATACAATTTTGATGAACATTAGTGTTGTAGCACATCCACCTCAGAGCCTTGTCCCATCAATACCTTTGTATCTTCATACATCTCTCTGCTACTATGTTTATCTATTCAGCTACAAAATCTTTGGTGTGACCTGATGATCATCACTGCACTGAATACAGCAAGCTGGTGTTTTTATTGCAAGTCAGACTGTTTCACTGCAAGAGACAGTGAAACATGGTGGTAACACAGACTGATATGAATTCAGTAGTACTTTAATTTGGGAGGGGGGGGTATAAATGACCACCAATCAGCATTGATGTTCATTAAAATCTATTGATCTGAGACATACACATGGCACATCATAAGCTAAGTTTAATTTATTTTGTGCTGCATTTGTGTGCTGCAATTGTGTGCAGTGAACCTGAAGTTTTATTATGGCATTTTTTATTCACACACATTCATTAAATTATAATACCTGCTCAATATAGACTTTTTATAACTTGACTAGTCTGACACAGCCATTGGACCATTATGTTTATTATGTTTATACACTATTCCTGTGTGTGTTTGTACCAGGCCTGTGATTGTAAACACGACAGCCAGGCAGCTGACTTCCTTTCTTTATATATCATATATTGCCCCATATTGTGTGTCAGCTAACACATCCTCCCTCCCCATCTTCCTTAGGACGAGCAGTGTCGCACACACAATCCTCCCCGCATCTCCTCCCAGGAAGTCTCATCCCGGAAGTGACTCTCACATCCCAACTCTCCATCATCCACAAAATCCCAAACAAAGAGCACGACCACCCCACACCACACCCCTAACCGCCACGACCCTCCTTCCAGCCAATCACAGACAGTCTCCTAACCAGCGCGGAGGGGAATGTGCCTGAGCCGTAATAGGTTATTGGTGCTTCATGCAGCGCTCGCTGATTGGTGAGAGGGCGGAGCGGTGGGGAGTGCGCTCCAGGGTTACCAGGTCCTAGCTCTGCTTCCGGTCCGGACTGATTGGGCTCTCCGCTGTGTAGAGGTTGCACCGGCTGAGACGGTGCACATACAGGTAGGCCATGGTAACCGCAGCCCCGGCTATCAGCGGAACATTGTGTCCGTACTGTCCTTAGTGACCTCCTCTGCAGTGTCCGGGCATTGCTCGGTATATGCAGTGAGATGACTGGTCTTGTGCATTGTAATGATGGCTCCTCAGTGGTCTGCACTCATCTCCTGCCCGCTGTGTCAGCCATTCCTCAGGGATGTATAATCCCCTACAGGACCAAGGCCTGGATTCATCACAGACAGGAATATGGAGACTACATTGCACTCAGATCCCTTCATACACATTAATGTGAATGATTTGTGTCCTCCAGTGAGGGCAGTGCTAATGTTGTGACATCTGAATGATATTCTATACATCATATGCCCAGATTGTGCCCAGAGGGCGTGTCCATGACAAGCTGGCCCTACAGGAAGTGGTTGCATGACAGTGGGCGTCATTCAATGGGACATCAAGGGATGGAGGGGCACAGGAAATTGTATGTGTGCTCTGCCCAGCTCTAGGAATGTTGTGTCATTGCAGCATTAATGTATGTAGTATTGTGGGTCAATAATGGAGGATCATTGGAGCACTTAGCGTGTGTAGCTTTAGATTTTGTTGTACAGATATACAGCTATAGAATTGCTTAGGGGCACACACACCAGGAAGTGCACTTTTATTTTAGGGAGGGATGTGAGACAACAGGTATGTTTTGCTGTATACTGCTTAGTCATGATTCTAGTTGTTCCCTAAAACAAAGTAAAGCTTCAGTTTTTGGGTTTATTTCCATTGCAATAATGGGTTTGGGTCATGTGACACTGGGAAGGGGGTGTTGCAGAGATTTATGTTCATATAAACACTTCTATGTCCCCAATCTCATCACTGAAACTGTCATCCATTACTTTTAGTTCTGCTGAACTGACATACAAGAAGTCTTTTATCACTTTTGTTAGCCATACCACGTGGTTGTGTGTCTAATGTTTTTTTTGTTACGGAGGGTTCTATGGCCCAGCAGACAGAATGACACACTTGTCATGGCTACCGTATTCACCTCCCATCTTATCTCTTGTATAAGTCTGGGCAACTTGTATATTAGAATTTATTGGAGAATCAGCCAAGTTATGTATTTGAGCTGGCCATAAACTTCAATATATTTCTTACAAATAAATGATCAATAACATGAAAATGTTACATTTCACAATGTGATTGTTGCAGCATTAAAATTTGAACAGACTGATTTTTATTTTCTAATTGGATAACCATGAAATGAAAATTGAATCCCTTTTTGTGTCCAAATCAATATTTAAAGAGGAACTAAACTGAAATTAAACAAATCACATTTACCTTTAATCCTGGAGGTCCCTCAATGGCGGTGTTCCTTCCTGCGATCCGGTCCCATGTTGTCTTGGGATTCCTCTTTGTCCTGGCACTGAGGGGGCACCGCCATCTTCTGTCTTCTTTCTCGTCTTCTTGCCACCTCACCCGATCTAGCATTGGGCAGGTGTGAGATCGGGTGACATAGCCCCTGTAAAGGGGGGAAAAAAGGGAGCCGTTCTCACTTCCCTTTGTGTGAGATATGCATCTCTTTCACTTAATAGAAAAAAAATGTCCCTACTGCAAATGTCCGAGATTAGGGCATGCACAGATGGAGCATCCTAGAGCCTCCCGGGACGCGTGACATAGGTATCCCGGGAGGGCTTCGTGTTCCTATTCAGTCCTGATTGCCGCAGCTATTAAGACTGAAAGGGGAGGTGCTGCACCCTTTTTTTTTAAAACATAAAATAATTAACATTTTTTCATTACATATAAGGGTTGTCTACCCTTTTATGTAAAGTGAAAATGTTGAGTTTAGGTCCGCTTTAAATAAGATATGATGGGGAAATGTTCATGTTGCACACTGAATATTGAACAAGACTATACTTATATACAGTGTTCTCACGGGCCACCTTTAGCTGGCCGTACCACCTGGCATTTTTCAGTAACCACCCGGTTTTTTGGGTGTTTACTAAAGAGTTGGGTCACAATACAGGGGTTGCCAGCGGCACTGTTCTAGTTGATCCCAAGGATTGGTCTGGGCTGCCTCTCTCTCCAAATCCGGTCCCAGGATGTGTTTGATGGCTCCGGTCCCAGCCATCTCCCCCCAAAGTACAGCAACTTACAGCAGTGTGTGGTGCATTGAGGCATTTGTTTTGTGGATGTAGTGTTCCTACCATTTCAATATTTTAATTTTTATATAACAGCAATTGTATGGTGTAATATCCTAAACCTGTCATACATGTTAGGTAATCCCATTTCTCAAGCCATCCAACTAAAAGTCTTTTTGGGGGAGAACACTATTTTGTTTTGGCAGATTTTTTATTTAAAAAAAGAATAGATCAATTGTTTTTAGTGCACATGCTTGTTCTGTGCTGCACTGATTACATAACCTTCAATTTCAGCACTGATTTTGTGCTCTGCCACACCAATCTGGACACTTTTAATGAGGATTCATGCTTACTGATCTCTATACTTCAATTTACAATCCATATTACTGAGTGAATTTAGTAGGGTTTATGGGAGAATTAGGAGTCAGGGTTGATATTCCTGGCATGTAAACAGTCACGTGGAAAGACTAGTATGTATGTTAGTAGTCAGTGCTCAACCCAGAATTTCTTTTTGGGAAGAAACTGTAGGTGGGTGATGATCCCTGTATTGTGACCCAAATCATTAGCAACCACTCAAAAACAGCCGGGTGGTTGCTGAAAAGTGCTGGGTGGTGTGCCCAGCTAAAAGGGGCTGGGGAGAACACTGAATGAATTTTAAAAGACTATGCATTTCCTTTTAGTAAGTACAGTGAAAAACAACTTTTTTTCCTTTCTCACTGTGCAGAGACAGTCTGAAAGCAAACAATCTCGACCCATAACCCTAGGTGTCATCAGTGTAAAGGGCGCATTATGTATTTAATGTTGATTTGTTTCTTTGAGTAAAAGTGTTTTAGAAATATTATGTATATTAAGTTAATATATATAGAATTAAGTTAAAAATCTTCAGTTTTACAACTGATACTAAAATAATATTGCTGTTTATATGGATATAGTTTTGTTTATTACTTCTTGAAAATATTTCCATAAAATACTTGTAAAAGAAAAATTTTGCTGTAATCACCTATATATTGTTTGTGTTTATCTTTTTCTTAGGGTGCATTCTTCATGGTTTGTACAAGAATCGAGTAATCCACCTCAATGGATGCAGAGAGTGATGTGGCATTAGATATTTTAATCACAAATGTAGTATGTGTGTTCCGAACCAGATGTCATTTAAACCTGCGAAAAATTGCATTGGAGGGGGTAAATGTCATATACAAGCGTGAAGTTGGAGTGAGTACCTTTCTTCTGTCTTTGCTCTTAACTGTGTATTTTAAACCTATGAACATGGATATGCTGCCATGATAAATGTATGCTTTTATATTAACCTTTTATCTGGTCTTTAATAGCCAATCAGCTTTCAACTTTCATTTTTAATGCGTGTGATTAGGGGTTTAATTTAATCAGGGATTTATTGTGTGTGTCAGAATCACCCATTGTCATGTCCAATGCCGGTGTTATTAAAGGTCTTTAAGTCTCATTGAAATCCTGCTTCAACAGAAAATACACTTAGAATATTTTATTTTCTGTCATGATTATTCAGTATTAAACTATAAGCAACTAACTTCCTGGTTAAGGGTCATGCAGCATCATTTTGCCCTTTTCCCCCTATCCTTAGGGTAAGAGGAATGTGGTTGTTGTTATCAAGTAGCCAACTTGCCTCCTGAAACCTGGCTAAAGGCAGGTGCTTACTCACTCCTACCTAAATCGAGGGGTGCTCCTGTGTGACCCAAGACTTAGGCTACGTACACGTCAGATGATTCTCATCCGTTAATGGCCTCAGGCTGTTATCAGACAAGAATCTGGTGTGTGCTCATCTTTCGTGATCCATCCTGGCGGATCCACAGATGACAAACGATTGTAATGGATGTGAAGGGAGAGAGCGCAGCGGGATTCTGCTCTGTTGTTCTCCCCCTCTCCCTTATCCATAGAGCAGAACAGTGCTGTATGTACAGCGCTCGTTCATTCTTCTTTCAGTCTTTCAGTCTCTTACAGTCCACATCTCACCCCCTTCATTCATGGAATCTTAGCATCACATGTGTACATTACCATAACCCTTATGTTTTCAGGAAGCAATGTAGAGCACACTGATGTCTCTGTACATCATGAATGATCTGATCTGCCTGCATTGCATAGAGGAGAACAAAGACTCATTAGCACTTTGATGAGGAGGGAAGGCAAAGTATTAGCAAATTAAAATTTGCACATGGAACTGAGCCCCCTTCCTATTGGCAAATAACACTACCATTCATCTTCCTTGATCATTATAGGGGGCATTGATGTGTGCTGAACCTAGGTCAAGGTTTGCATATGTCATAACCTTTCTGTATCCCTGGATATGCATTTTTTACATGCATGCATGTTAACTCTTGCTTGTGTTTTTTTTTTAGTTAATAACAATAGTAATTGTCCTTTGTAGTCAGATAAAAACGGTTATTTATCTTTCATATCAACTTTATTTTAATGTTACTGTGCAGATACCTAAAAGATTTTAAATATGTTTAATGTGGAAAAGTTTACCAATGCCCTGTCTTTTCTTTATTGTTTATCTTTATCTGTTTCCGTTTTGTTTATTTTTTTCCTTGATAAATGCAAGTATTTATTTATTTTGCACTAATTATATGTGTTTTCACTCTCTCTATTTTAGAAAGTGTTAATGAAACTAAGAAAGCCTAGAATAACTGCTACAATCTGGTCATCTGGAAAAGTGATTTGTACAGGGGCTACCAGGTAAAATATGTCTTCAAATGAAAGTCATCTGGACAGGTCTTGTGATGATTAGTGAATACATCTGTATCCTGCTGTGTCAAAATATAAAATGCTAACTTGCACACAGTTCTATATTTCTAAAAATTAAACTTTTAGGACTATTATAAACTAATTAAGGGCAATGTCAGTCTAAAATTAATGTTTTAGTTATGAGGGACAACAGTGACAAAATCTCTCATGGTAGAATTTCCTCCTTTAAAGTTTCAGGCCTGGGTTCTAACTACATTTCTGTAACCTTGGATAATGCAAAGGATTTCAAACCATATGAATTAGACCTACTATATATTGGTCATAGCAGGTGTGGGGAGCTGAAAAATTTGGTGCAAAAAGCTGGCTTTCAGATTTAAAAGGAACTTATCATGATAGAAATATGGAAGTAGACATTACCCCCCTGGCGGTATTCCCGAGTGTGGCTCAGGGTAAAAAAAACATGTAAAAAGAGGTAACCCCGAGCCACACTCGGGGTTGCTAAAAACATTAAGAAAAACACCTAACTTGTCCCATCGGCATCCTGCCTGTCCGTGCAGGTCCTCGGGACACGTCCTCGTCTCTCAATCTCCCGGCGAATGCAGTGATGTTTCCGGTAACGTTGGTGCATGCATCGGTTTGTGCGGGAGGCGCGTCAGGAAATTCAAATAATTTTGTATTGGATTCAATAGTAGCTGTATTGAATTATTGAATTCAATACAAAGAAATCCATATATTATATACTATACTGTATAGTTATATACTGTTATATTAGAGGTTTTTGTATTTTTATGAACCCTTTTTTTTAACAGATTTTTGTATTGTTTATTATTACATTTATTAAATATTGGACATATTTCGGTGAGTTATTCCTAAGAACTATAAGCCTACAATGTAAAATGAATTTTCATGCAAAACAATGTACCACTTTTTGCATAAAAATACGGACAGAATTAGAAAGCCAGGGGGGTTATTTTGAAACCTTTACCTTCCAGAAGAATATAAACATGGTAGCACCAAGTGTGTGTGTGTATTTTAGCATACTTTATATTACTATTTTAAACTTGCCCCAACAGTTAATGGCTCATTGTTTTCTTTTCTGTTCTAGTGAAGAGGAAGCCAAACTTGGTGCTAGACGGTTGGCTCGTTCTTTGCAGAAACTTGGCTTTTTGGTACAGTATTAATGTCCTCTGTTTATGTATTTATAATGGTTATACATTTTTAATTACCTTATGCAACAAATGCATGTATACCATGCGGGCTAGAACAATTATAGTTCTCATCCATGCAGTATAAAACTATATACATACAATGATCTATGTTAAGGCGTCTCTCCTAATAATGTTAGTAGTCTGGTTCTCATGCTATTTCTGTGGCTGCAGTACATTTTAGATTACTGAACAAGTATGGTCTTAGCACAACCAAACTCCATATATACTCGCCTGTCCTTGTTGCACCGCATGTACCGCCATGTTCTTCCTTCATCTCTTTATTGTTTAGATCTTAAGCCATTTTGATTCACGGTGCTGGGATGATATAACTCCTGCGCCAGCAGTGGCAGCGGAAGCCCATATATGCTGGGTTCTGGCAATGCACAGCTCAGTGATCTTGAGAGCTAAGGAAGCAATCAGGCTGGTGAGTATGTTTTATTGCAGAAGGGACATGGCCTATCCCATTCTGCTATATAATCCTGCCTGATTGCAAATAAATCAGGCCATAATGTATTAAAGTAGAACTTCAGTACAACTTTATTACATTATAGCCTGATTTTTTAATGCTCTGCAAGACTGGAGAAGATAGACTTTCATTCATGAATCTGGGTGATCCAGCAAACCTGGAAACTAACAGAAGAATATTATGGTTCCTAAAGGCATTGGGCTTTAAAGTGCATCTGTCTTAGCAACTGTGTGAAAGGAGGAAACTTCAGGGTTTGCATATACCTCTGTTAGGTGGGGGTTCCTCCCTAGGAAGTCTGTATGCAAATAAAACCTTTATAAAAAGTCTAGATTAGGACTTCGCAGGCGATTAAATCTGAGAGATGAATTTACTTCACAAACCTTTATTCATAAACACAATGGAATATTGCTTAGTGCCATTAGCTGCCTATGCAAATAAAAAAAAAATCTACCCATGAATTAATATTGAGATGTTTCTATTATAAATGACTGTTACTTTGTTTTTGTATTCAGGTCAAATTCACTGAGTTTAAAGTTGTCAATGTTCTGGCTGTGTGTAATATGCCATTTGAAATAAGACTCCCAGAATTTACCAAGAAAAATCGCCCTAATGCTAGGTAAGTGTTCTCATATCTGATGTAACATGCTGATGTGATTTCTTTGTAAAATGTTTGAATTTTATTACATTTTCCACCTCTAGAATGGAAAATGGGGAATATTAAACATTGAGATAAAAGACAAAATGGCATAAAACACCTTTAATATTCAATGTAAAGTAATTGATAGAAGTGAAGTGTTTAGGCTTCTTGAACATAATCATTGCTGGTGCATTTGGGGAATATTAAAGTGAAGGGAAGATGAAGAGTAATAGAGGCTATTCTACAATTCAGAAAAGGAGACTTTATAAAGTAAGGTCTTTACATATTTTGTTTTTGTGCAGTTATGAACCTGAGCTTCACCCTGCAGTTTGCTATAGAATAAAGACTTTAAGAACAACACTGCAGATTTTCTCGACTGGAAGTGTCACAGTAACAGGTAATATTTGTATTGATACTTTTCACATATCTTTTCATATTCCTAAAACAGTTGTGAACCAATATGAATTTTTTTATCTCTATATTAATGTTCCTAAAAGTTTGATCTCTTAAAAGTTTAAAAAAGTAGCCTAGTGTTCAAACCAGAATTTTTTTTAAGACGGGGTGGCAGCCCCTGTATTGTGACCCAATAATTCAGTCACCACCCAAAAACAGACTGGTTGTCACTACAGCAATGTTTTTTGTTGTTGTTGTTTTTAAGCGAATCTGCCATTTATATAGAAGGTCCATTGATGCTTGCCAGCCCTCCCCCTCCCCCTCCCCCTTTACATGTCACCCAATATGTGTGGGTGAAAATTGTACCTTTTTAAAGGGTAAAGGTAGAATTACACTTACATTGCCCTTATTGCAGTCATCGCCCTTCTGGGTACAAACCTGTTTCAGGTAAAATCTCATGGGAAGATGCTCTTGCAATGGATTTGAGTGTCTTACCACAAACATTAGCTTTAACTGCACTCTACAGGTATCTGCCTGGTAATGCCACACCTTGCTTTGCAAAAGATGGAGGCAAAGTAAGAATATTTCCAATACTCTACCATTTGCATTTATGCGTTTCACTCACAGTAGGTGATTTAGGAAGGTGGAGGGGCCAGCATAAGTGGACTGCAAGGTATGGTTTTCTTTGGTTTCTTTCTATGTTTTTTGGAGTGGAGTGCCAGTGGAATTTAAGGTACAGCATAATACATATTCACGACTGTCAGTGTTTGATAAGGAGTATTGTAGGTCTTGGCATAATGGTAAGTCCACTTGTATGGAACACATAGGGATTTGCCTGCTTATTGTTCTGAGAGATATATGGTCATCCTATATCATAATAAGTATAGGCTTGTGAAAGGAACACTCTTGGATACTTTGTTGCCCTTCAGCAGGTAGGCAGGTTTGGTTTAAATTTCTGCTATATTCCAGTATGGGTGTGAATCAGGTTGGATGAGACAGTTTATTCTTAAATTGGAACCAATGTCCCATTGTGAAAATTGGTGATCAGGAAGGTGTTTATTGCAGAAAGGGACAA
>NC_092861.1:88970421-88973957 GCF_032062135.1 Pyxicephalus adspersus
GTGTTTTCCCTGAAATTTATTTTTAAGTGGCAGTTCACAATTTTCCCTTTTCTTGAAACAGGTAAAGTAGTAGAGTTTTACCTTAAATGAGATTATAGTGTGTGTTTCACAATTTATTCTCACTTTGGATTCCATCTTTGCCCACCTTTAATCTTTAAGCTACCAGCCCACTCCCAAAATCTTGAGGCGTTCCTCCGCTTCTGTTTGAATGTGGAAAATCCTATTATTTACAAGGGATATTGTCTGTTATTGGGAACTTGTTATAGATTGCCTCTGCATAGGAATGATGAAGATTTTTCAATGATGATGAAAGCTATATTAAAATGTAACACAAGTGTGCTCACCTACTGTGCACATGCTGTCATGAGGTTAAGGATTACATCTTGATTGTTAAAAAGGTATTACATTTTGAGTTTATTTGATATAGAATTATACAGTTCTTTATTGTGTTGATGGCGCATTGCTTGGTGCACACATTTTTTTGTACACTTTCCTTGATATATATTTAGAAATTGGTCTTTATACAATCCCACTCATGGTCTCATATCTATTTTCAGTCATGAGCAAGGGTCAGTCTCCATATTTAATTCATATTCATGAGAAAGGGTCTTTGGGGCATCCCCAAATATAAACAATAATACTTAATAATAATAATAATAATAATAATAATATTATTATTGTTAGAGTAAATACTTTTTGTTGTTTACTATTAATATATATTTTTATTAAGGTTAGCTATGTTGCTGTGTATGTGTATATGTAAAAATTGTATTGAAGACATTCCTTATTTATTTATTTATTTTTCTGCAGGTCCAAACGTGCAAACCGTTGCCACTGCCGTGGAGCACATTTACCCATTTGTGTTTGAAAGCAGGAAAGAGATTTTGTAAATAACCACTCCATGGACACCATCCCTTTTAACCACTTCATTAACTGAGGTTTTAAGCCCAGGCACCTTTTAAAATAATACCGGACCAATTGAGGGCAACACTTCCTTTACCTTGTTGTCCGTCGCAGTGTTGCCACTTTGTGGATTCAGAGACATTTACGTGTTTTTAAGAAAGGACTGTTCACAAGATGTGGACCTGCTGCTTTTAATCATCCGTGCTATTTATTTGTGAAGTAATTCCCATGCATTCAAATGGAGCATTCTGTAAAGACATGCACTAATGCAAAGCATTTTTTTGAGCTTGTGATTTATTTATAGTATTTTACATTTTTTCCCCCTTATGGGCACCAAAGAAAATGTAAAAGTTTTCTTCTCACTCATTGAATGTGTGTTTTTATAAAAGTTCCATTGTCATAGCACATATACTTTTTTTTTCTCTCTGTGTAAATATTTTTTAATTAAATGACTTTGCTTAAACTTTTCTTTCTTTTATCGTTTCTATCAATCACTTGCAGATAGGATCTATGTTATATTCATCACAAATATTTTATTGCAAATGGTTATTGTACTAAACTGTTAAAGGTAAATACTGAAGGTGCTGCTCCAAACTGCACTTGGACTTCAAATGGCAACAGGTGCAGGATTCAGGGATTTTTAAATACCTAACCATGGATCAGCGAATGGCAGGAGGGGTGTCCTCTGTCCAAAGGATGAGAGGCAATAGTCTGATGGCGAAGTGTGGTGTGCCTTGGGTACTGTATTGTTTTTTAAACAGTTCAGGAGTGTGGTTCCTTTTACATACAAAATTTCATACAAGGGCATGCTCCTAGTAACAGTACCTTCTTTTTCAGGCCGACTGCTATGTAATAAGCAATACCTTTGTCAGCCTGGTATGTGCAGGAGGGTTGGCTATTGAGCCGCATGAGCATTGCCTAATGGTTCTTGAGAGATTGTTTCCACTTGGTACAATAGGGTGCCATTCATTTAAAAAAAAAACAACATATGTATGCTACATTTCTGTGTGATGTGCTGTTGTTTGGCTGCCCATTAAAATGAATGGACTGCCAAATGGAGTTTAAGATAATGCTTGTGCCTTTAAAAAGAAAACACACACACACACCCATATTAAGAGCAGACTCTAAGGGTGCCATGGTAAATTAATGGCATCACACAGCGGATTTGCTTTACTGTGAATTGTAGGGGATTTCTTCTAAGAAACTTTGATAGCAGTGAATACACATGCTTGAGATCTACCAAGAAGCTATTGTAAATTTTTACACAGATCTTACAACATTGTATGCAGTACAAAACATTGTGTCTGCTGCAAACTTGACAGCCAGTCTATTATCTGGCACTCTAGGGGGGATTTGTTATTTAAACACCCCTTTTCCAACCTTCCCAATTGTATAACTATATAGTATATTTATGGAAGTTAAGTTGTGGATTAGTTCTACCCCACAAAGTTCAAGGTCCTGTTGAATAAGGTAAAACCCTTTCCAATATGTTTATAGAGTCATCCCTGTTACCAGCCAGTATGCAAGAGAAAATGGTGCTGGGGGACCACTGTACCCATGTTAGATTATGGACAACAATTAGCTAGCATTTGTATGTGTAGCTGTAGTCTTTGGATGTTTTGTTTTGTTTTTTTTAAAGCTTGATCTCCCTGCAAGAGGTCAGGTTAATTGGCAATCCTGGAAATATTGTTTGTTTCTCAGCAATGAGATGAATGGGATTATATAGCCGCAGTTGACGGAGTCTCACAAGAATCTGGTGTTCCGACAGAATAAAAATGAGAAGCCTGTGAAGGTGTTGGAGGTCCAGAAGGAAAAGAAAAAAAGCCTCCAGTTGGAGTATATGGGGAAGAAGAATCAGAATCTGGGAATAACATTGCAACAGGAAGACAGCTGACTGTACAGGGTTTTTCACCCAAAAGGACTTATTTGTTATTAAACAGGATTTATATAGCAAAAACATTATACACAGTGCTGTACAATAAATAGGGGTTGCAAATGACAGACAGATACAGACAGTGACGCAGGAGGAGGAGAGGACCCTGCCCTGAAGAGCTTAGACATATGGCAGGGTGGAAAGTAGTCAGGGTTTTAAGAGACAGAAGAAGGCTGGCAAGTTTGATATGTTGACATACATTTTGGATACATTTTTTACATGTTTAGAACTGCTGTAGATTTATTCTGAGTGGCCATCTGACAGCTTAAATTCAAGTAAAGGTACATGTGGACAATACATTTATATTTTTAACCACTTTAAAAAAATGGTTTGTACATTAGCACTAAAGTGTGTTCCATACCAAATAATTCTACTTACCTCTCAGTCCCCCCCCCCTCTTTTTTAAGCTCTGTCTACCCCTCTTCCACTCTTTATTTATTCCTCCAATTTTCTCCTTTGCTTCTCTGACCCCTCCCCTATCCATTTTTTTTTCCAACCCCCCTCTCTATTTTCTCCGTTCTTCCCCTTTCATTTTTTCCCTCAGTTTTCATCATCTGTCCTTCATCCTCCACCTCTCCTCCTCATCCTTCATTTTTACCTCTCTAAACCCCTCCAACCTTCTTCCCCTAACCAATGCTTCCCCTCCTTGCTCTTCCACATTCCTTCCTCTGCCTTTTTTCTTTCTACTTCCCTTCCTCCT
>NC_092861.1:88974281-88996035 GCF_032062135.1 Pyxicephalus adspersus
TCCTCCTTCATTGATTCCTTTCTGTCCTCCCCACCCCTCCACGCCTACACCTTTAGTCCCCTCTTGTACCTTCTCCAAAGCCCCCTTTCTTTTCCATCCCCCTCCCCTCTCCTCCACTTCCCCAATCCATACCTCCTGCCCTTTTCTCCAATCCTCCTCCTTCCCCAATCATCTCCCCTCGCCTTTTTTCCTCTCCCCCTCCTCCACACCTCACTTCCTCCCAACTTTTCCCTGCCTCCTCCTTACCCACTTTTCTTCCCCTTTCCCCAATATTTCCTTCTTGCCTCCCCTTCCCAATCTACCCCTCTCCTCCCTTCCTTCCTCCTATACCCTCTCTCTTCTTTCCACCTACCCCTCCCTTCCCTATTTTTCAATCCTCCGCCTGCTTCTACCCTCCCTCATCTTCCCTAATCCACCCCTCTCCTTTCTTTTTCCCATAGCCCTGTCCTCCACACCTCTCCTTTTCCTTCTTCACTCCCCCCTCCTTCCTTTCAACATTCCCCCCACCTCCTTTCCTCCTTCCTTCCCTTTTCCCCAATCCTCCCCCTTATCTCCTGCATACACCCATGATCAGCTGCCCAGGCTGGGGATGGAGCTGGCTGAATAGATTGCTGATGCAACATTTTGTCAGGATCCAGCACACCCCGTCAGAAGGCCTGACAATGGTTGCTATAAAAAAAAAAAAAGTAAACGGCCTGTAGGTTCCATCAGGAATGTCTTCCCCTCCTATTATTGTGTACACTTCTCCCACCTCCTAGATTGTAAGCTCTTCTGGGCAGGGTCTTCTCAACTTGTGTCACTCTTTGTATCTGTCTGTCATTTGCAACCCTATTTAATGTACGCCTCTGTGCAATATGTTGGTGCTATATAAATCCTGTTTATTAATATTAATAATAATAAGAATAATAAGAAGAAGAACTAGGTTGTATTTTCATCAGTTTTTAGGTACTTACTGTTCATCCCTCTATTACTCCTTACTTTCCCCTTTTTATCTCCTAATAACTTCTTCCATACCTTCTTACCTTAGGGGTGTACACCTATGTGGTCATTTATTTGTGTTTTCATTGGAATTCATAGGAATGATTTTGCAGACACTGGTAATCTGTACCAATACAACTGAATTCAGTGACTAAATGTTAGATGTCAATAATGAAACTTAAAAACTGATTGATGAGGAAAAAAATCACATTTTAATTTAAAGAGGATACAATCTGAAATCAAAAAACATTGTAAACTAATATAAATATTACAAAGTAATAAAACTAGCAGCATCTATTATAAGAATGGTTTGTGCCTATTCTTATATTATTCTTTTAGGTTTGTTGGGCAGCAGAACTGTTCATCACCGGATTTAGGCCTGTGATTTACCCATAATAGTGTAACCTGAAATGATCCAAATGCTGGAATTGATTTCTAACCCTTATTATATAATATTGTCTCTGGCTCATATTAAAAAGGAAACACAAATATAAGCAGATAATCTAATAAATGCTAAATATTCTATACCAGACCTGAAAAATAATATAATAATAATTTCTGCAGCAACTCTCCATAATTTTTTGTCACGACCAATGCCTAGCTGCTTCTAGCTAGTTGTTAGTCCATCTCTATGACAGGCAGCCATACCCACCAATAGGAGTGCAGAGCGGTTAGGAAGGGTTCGGCAAGCTTTGGCACTGTTAGGTCTTAAAGCTTCATTTTTAAAGCATCTGAGCAGTCAGGCCAACAACCAAATGTGAAATCCCTATTATATGTAATGGGAAAATTCATGCTGGGGTTTAAGGGGGTCATGATTGGTTATTTCTGACTTTTGACTTATGTTGACTTATGTTCACGTTACAATGGGAATGCACATTAAACATGTATATCTTTTTTTACATGTTAGGAGCACACTTTTCAAACTTTTTTATTCTCTTCTAGGAGAACTATTAGTACCGTGATGTCCCAGAATCCTTTCTGGTAAATAGCAAATGAGGGATATGCAGCTGTCCAGATGACAACAACAAAATATCAAAATATCTGCATCTCCACCAGCAAAGAACAATGAATTCCTTCCTAGCTAAGTACATCCAGGTTTTTTTTACTCACACACTGGGCCTGATTTATTACAGCTCTCTAAGGCTGGAGAGGATACACTTTCATCAATGAAGCTGGGTGATCCTGTAAACCTGGAATCGATATGGTCCAGGATTGAAAACATTTGCTAACAATTATCAAATTACTTAATAAATCCATTCCAGGTTTGCTGGATCACCCAGGTTCACTGATAAAGGAGTATCCTCTCCAGCCTTGGAGAGCTTTAATAAATCAGGCTTATTGTCTTTAATTTCCATTAATGTTTCCCTCTTTACTGATGAATATCTTCATTTCTGAAGAATTTGACAGCACAAATGCAATATAAATGTGTATACCAAAGTATGTTAATTGTACACATTCCTATTTTTCCTAAACAAATTGGTGAAGAATGGGCTAAATACTGAAACTTGACAGATTCTGGCAGGATGGGTGGGTTTAGTAGGCTGCTGAGACCAGGTGCCTGCACCTCACTTCTTCAGCAGCAGAAAAGTAACAACATTGGAATTAGGTGTGTAGTTTTGTTTCACTTTCCATGCCATCACAATAAAAAATTACAGAACCAATGATACTAAAAAAGTTACTTTTGTTCATGTTTTGCATCCTTTGGCTCCAATAACTCATGGGTACATCTGTAATGATGGCTTGTGTATTTCTCTAGATATATTATGAGACTTGAATTGAATTGTTAGTTTTGCATATATTAATACATTTCAATATCCTATTTCCATGTAGGAATCTTATCTTTGAGGTCAGTTGATTTGATTGCTGAAGGTCTGTGAGCCCCACACAAATGTGTATTTTCGGTTTCCATCAATTTTTTTCATTAAACATGTACAATTTGTCCCATGCAGCTATTTGTACTGAGCAGATGACAAGACTCCCTGTCTTTATTGTATTCTGTGATCGGCTGAAAAACTACTAATTGTTTTTAAATCTGCAAACATAAAACTGTTGTCTAAGTTTGACCTGAATCTGTTTTCAGGAAAATAAAAATTTGCAATTACCCATTCTTTACTTTTTCTTAACAGTGTAGTTAAAACCAAATGGTAATGTTTATTGATTTAAAGTGCACCTTAAAAGTATATAACTAGTTACAAATGACAGATTTCATGAATCCAATATGGCATCTACGTTGTATTTATATTGAGCTCCACTGGCACCAGCTTTCGTCTGCTTCTACCCCAGGAGCAAAGCGAATGGCACATGAATGTCCTGAAATAGAAAGAGCCAGTTGTTTTACCATCACAGTACACATTGTATACTAACATATAAATATATCAATATATCCATATAAATCACATATGCATACATAGACATTGGTAGCGGTCATTTTTAAGGGGAACAAGTTAAAAAAAAAAATAGAAAAACAAATGAAATGGTATTTATTGACACATATATTTTAATGGTCAAGATATTTTATCACTTATTGTTAAACATTGAATACTCACTCCTTCGTCTGCTCAATCTACAATTCTCTCCAATTATGAAATATAACCTTCAGCTAAAGTTGGTGCAAAATCTCATACTTTTGGGAACATCAGATTCTTTATTCCCCTAGCATGCTGTGTTTCCTATTCTCAATACAGAATATGGGGCTTGGTGGATCAAACAACTGAGTGTAAAAAATATATGGGTATAATCCTAAATAATCTAAATGTTTTGCTATTGAAGGTTGGAATTGACGTACAGCCACCAGGAGAGTATTAATTGGAAGTGTGTACGTAGCTTTATTGTTCTTCAAATACAATGCTTACATTGTATTTGAAGAACAATAAAGCTACGTACACACTTCCAATTATTATCGTTGGTAAACGAACGACGAACGATCCTGCACGATATCTGCAAACGATCGTATAGCACCGATCCTGTACATACAGATAACGACACGATCGTTCGCAGATATTGTACACACGATAGATGCGATCGTTTGAACGATACAGGAAGTGACGTGCACCACAGGAAGTGAGCGAACGTTCGTTCACCGCGCATGCTCAGACCATGGACGATCAATGAACGACCGTACACACGATAGATGGTCAACGATCGTCGTCCAATCCGATCAGCCGGTCCGGTCGTTCATTTCCAACGACTATCCTCATTCGTCGGTGTCGTTGGTTACTTTTTTTACGAACGATTTTTGCCCAATCGATCGTTCGTCGTTCATTTCCAACGATAAAAATTGGAAGTGTGTACGCAGCTTAAATGTTTACCTAGCACATTATTCACACTTCATCTTTGGATAGACTTACTGAGGGTAGTGACCTTGCTGAGTGTTGTAAAAGTTAGTGGACTATGACTTTGATTACATAAAAGTGATTCATTATTCTGCAGAGGTATGCAGGTCAATGACAATTTTTCACACCGTTGCGAATGAAAGTGCGAATGAAAAACAACTAGAAATATTTTGTGAACCATAAATTTATTCAGTAGTAAATTAATCTAAGATCCTGTGCTGTGTTACCTGCAGCAATCTCTGAAATATTATTAGCCAGCATATTACACAGCGCTGTACATTAAATAGGGGTTGCAAATGACAGACAGACACAGAAAGTGACACAGGACGAGACAACCCTGCCCTGGGACCTTTACAATCCAGGAGGTGGCGGAAGTCTCACACAAGTGGAGGAAAGATATGTAGTGGTGGGAAGTAGTGGGAGTTTAGGAGACAGAAGACGACGGGTAGGCAAGTTTGAAAAGATGGGTTTTGAGTGCATTTTTAAACAAGCAGAAAGTAGAAGCAAGTGGAATAGGACGAGGAAGACCGTTCCAGATAGTTGGGGCAGATCTAGAAAAGTCTTGGAGCCCTGCATGTGTTGAGGTTATGAGTGAGGAAGTCAGTGGTAGGTCATTGGAGGAGTGAAGAGAGCGGCTAGAGGAGTATTTTTTTACTAGGTCAGAGAGGTAAGTGGGACAAGAACTGTGGAGAGATTTGAAGGCAAAGCACAGGAGCTTGAATTTGAACTACAAAGAGATGCAGCGGAAGAGGAGCGGTGGGAAGGATGGATAAGTCCGGCTGCAGCATTTATAATAGATTGTAGAGGAGAGAGTCGGGTTAGTGGAATACCAGAGAGGAGGATGTTACAGTAGTTCAGACGGGATGTAAAAGCGTGTACAAGGAGTTTGGTGGTCTCTGGGTACAGGTAGGGGCGGATTTTGGAGATGTTGCGATGCCAAGACAACGTGCCTGAGGGGAAGATTATGAGTTCGGTTTTATCCAGGTTGAGTTTTGGAAATCTGTAAGCTATCAATGACGAGATGGCTGATGGCAGCATGAAACACTTTTGGTTTTGGGATCTTTAGCCATCTTGGTTGGGTAGGCCTGAGTGATGTAACTTCCTCACATTTGCATTGGAGTTCCCACTTATTACTGGCAGCCAGCTATGCCAGGATCACAGGATGCACAGATTAGCGTACATTATAGGGGAGATTGCAAACAGGCAGGGAAGTTTATTTTATTGCAGAAGGGACATTGGATATCTGCTTGTAGGTTTTGTTCCACTTTCCCACCCACTCACTACTCAGCAATGACATTACTGTTAGCCTCATCCCCTGCCCTCAGACATCTGTTTTATTATAGTTAAAAATGTGCACGCTTGTGAAGGGGTTATTCGGATTTGTATTTTTTTTTTTTTTACAAAGATTTCTGAACATGTTGAGAAATCATTGCATGCTATATTGAGCAATTTTGGCACAAATGATTGTTATCCCTTAGGGACTAACCCCTACAAAGCAAAGCTCTGAGCCAATGTATCATTGAAAATAATAGGACAAGTATGACCTATCATATTTTCTCCTTCATTGCAGGCATAATAATAAAAAGAAGATCACAAAAACATTTTTTATATAATAATGACATATAAGGTGGCCCTTTGGTCTGTAGTCATGAGTACATATTCATGTTACTATTTGTCCCTCAGAAGCTGACAATCTAATTTCTCTACCATAGTCATAGTTCTCAACCATTGGCAATTCTTTGTGTGCGTTGTTAATTGACATTGACAAAGAATTGCCAATGGTTGAGAATTATGACTATGGTAGAAAAAAATAGATTGTCAGCTTCTGAGGGACAAATAGTAACATGAATATGTACTCATGACTATAGACTAAAGCGCTGCCTAATATGTCATTATTATATAAAAATACATACAAAATAAATAAAAATACATCCACTTACCTATTTGCCAGTTCCATGGATACTTCTTCTAGTGACCGTCCCTTTGTATTAGGGACAAACATTATAACAAATACAAGAGATATTACGCTCATTACAGCATAACTGAAGATCATCCATGGCAAGCCAATAGTTTCTGTTCATGTGAAAAAGATAGAAAGACATATTTACCAGGTTTTGAACCTACCTATGTATTAAGGTTAACATGCACTTCAAATATTAGACACTTGGCTTACATTATTTACCTAATTAGTATATCATAATATATAGTATATATTATATAGACATCTGACCCCTTCTATGTACTTAACATTTCAAGTGTGGTCATACACAATGCTTAAATGCTATATATATATATATATATATATATATATATATATATATTGCCTTCTTGTTTTCCATAAATAGGCACATAAAAGTTTAGGTTTGCTATCAAATATTTTCATGTGTTACACATTAAGCGAATGTCATTTTACACCTACAGATACCTTATGTGAACTATTGGACTGCCCACTTTAATCAGTTTTTTTCTGTTTTCGTCATATACAATCTGCTGCTTGTGGAGCTAGGTGTGTTACTTAGGGCCTTGGAATCTTACAGGCTGCATTATATCAAATCGAAATCAAATATTAAAAATGTTTAGAAGATGTGGAAGTTTGGGTGTGAGTGAGTTTTGAATTATTACTGACATGTAAACTGTAACATGACTTTTAATAATCTGTTGCTTGACTGCACATTATCAACACAAAAATCAGTGTTTCACAACACACCAATTTTAATGTTACATAAAATTAGTAAATTCATATTTAATAGTAAAGGTAATATATAATTAGACTACAACATTATGGACTTTTCTACAGGATGAATTGGTTAATGAAGAATTCTATCAAAATATATTGCAGATTGTGTTTAGCTACATTTTTTTCATTTCATCCAAAAGCAGACCTGTAGTGTAAACATTTGTGCAATATTTCATCATTTTTTTTTAAACCTGTTATTTGTTTAGTAAAAAAATATACAAACATGTATTTTAGTGCACACAAACACATTATAGTATTCATAATATTTTAAAAAAAAAGTAAATATACACTAATTATGTTTAACCTTAAAATTGAAATGAAAAAAACACAATTTCCAAAGGTGACACTCCAAAAACGTCTACAGCTTATCAATTTGGTATTAACCCCAAATAACAGTCCTAAAATTATTAATTTTAATCCAGCATGCACAGCAATACCCAACATATTCTGTCCTGTTGTCATTTATGTACACATATAATACATGGCTAGTGCTAAATTTCAGCCGGGTTCAATAAGGAGAGGGAGGATAAGTACTGACATCATCACCAATCCTCCACCAGAGGCATCCTGATGGACATTCCCTGATGAAAGGCTCCTGGGAACCATGCTATAAAATAGGCAAAGTACTTGCTGCCAGTATAAATGTAATGAACAGATGAACAGCAAACACTGGAGCTGATGGTGCAATGCCTTGGCCTAATGTTAGATTCATGTCTGAGGTGTGCAAGTGGTTAGCAAGCAATTAAAATGGCTCTTTTCTATCAACAGAAGTAAAGCAATCAGTAAGGCAACCAGTCAGATTTTATTCAGGCATGTTTGTCACTGGTTTCTCTGCTGGTATTAAATGCACCTTTTATTGTGTTTTCATATATTTTTCAGTGTTTTTGTATCAAAAAACAGAACATTAGAAAAAAAACAAATGAAATTGGAACTCTTACCAGTGAGCGTAAGGAAGGTCAAGGATATGAGAAGGTTCATGCCCCAGTTCATGCTACTAGTTATTGCAAAGGCCCGACCTTTAATACCCGCAGGAAAAATCTCACTCTGCACCAGCCAAGCCACTGAAACACAGAAAAACATACCAATTAACCAATTAGCTGAAGGAGTATACCCAAAATTGATGTTTTAGTTTTTAGTTGACGCAAGTCAGCTTAAAACCTTACAGCCTATTTAAACTCAGAATCTTCATTGTTCACATCTGTCTGCCCTTTACTAGTTGTGACTGTATGGTGTCATCTATTTATTGTACCTTGGTAAACCTTTAGAGCAGTGTTTCTCATCCTTTTTAACATGGGGGAACCCTTGAAATAACTTTCAGGTCTTCAGGGAACCTCTCCCACTCACCGAACATTATTGTGGTGTAAATTGGAAGAATGCTCACAGAATGCTTACAGTGCTGGCCATTGAAAAGAATTAGATCCTAACAGATAGCCAAAAAGATCATTGCTATCTGTTAAACTGAGCGGAGAGGTAAAAATTGCTCATTGTTCAAGGGCCTTCTAGCAACATCAGGAGAAACCATAGGGTTCCACAGAACCCTGGTTGAGAAACACTGGCTAAGAGCATTTATTGTAGGTTAGATTTAGGGGTCTAGAGAAATACAAGGTGTATGAGCACACTTAACCTAAACATTTATTGCCATGTTAGATGAGAAAAGCCATCAAATGTTGTAGAATTTGCCTTTTAAATAAGCCTATTTCATTTTAAAGGGAACTGCTGTCTTTTAATTTTGCAGAGAATCTGATTTATTGTTGCAGCTCAAATCCAAATAGTTGTTACTGCATATGATAATAATACTTTTAGTATTGTTTTACCTAGTATTAAAGTTAGACTGCATTTTGTTTTTTTTATCAGAATCAACAGGATCTCCTGATTAGGGTTAGATAGGTGTGTTAGGTCATTACTAAAATAATGTATAAATAGTCCAAGGCGAATCTGAGGCCAGACAACTATACTATGCAAACAGACTAAGGGAAAAGAGACTAGAGGTTGTGCCATGGAACACCATGAAAACCGTGGTCTTTGTCAGGCTTCCTAGAAAGTGAGTTGGAGTTGTTTGGCTGACAATTCCAGGCTGTGGCCCTCCCTGGGTAGCAAAAAGCATCAGGATCAGGATCAGCAATCATAAGTTTGCCAGGGACAACTATCTGGAGAGAGATGCAACCCAGGAGCTTACACTGAAGCAGAAGGTTGGAAAGAAGTATATGCAATTGTAAATGCAACACATGTAAAATGGAATCAAGCAAGGTCACTTAAAGGCACTGAGTGATGAGTGTGAGACATACAATAGAGATCAAATAAAGGCCTAGAAAGGTGTGCACAGCATAGTGTACAGATAAAGACAAAGTGCCGAGGAGGCAAACAGCCCATGATTAAATCTGGCCTTGTATATCTGTCAATATTTTTTAAGGAGGAACATAGGAAATTAACATTATAGTAAATACCAGGTCAGCCTTTCTCAACCTTTTTAACATGGAGAAACCCTTGAAATAATTTTCAGGTCTTGAGAAAACCTTGCCAAAATGAATGGCTTGGCCAGTGAGTCCTCCTGGCGGATCCTTGAATGACATCGGGAGATGGATGTATAATCATTGTGTGTACATAGCCTTACACTGTTGGCCGCTGGAGAGATTGGCTCAATTATAGATAGTCAAATAGATCGTTGATGTAATTGGTAGGTCACCCGAGTGACACATAGTGTTCATTTTTTAGGGAACCCCTAGCAACCTTTGAAGGAACCCTAGGGTTTTAAGTTGCATGATTCACTCAGGTCTGTAATTATATATAGGACAACAATAATTATTCTGGGTCAGGATCCACAAAAATTAGTTTATCCTTTGCCTTTATTACTACTGCAAATATAAAATAAACCACTTACTTGGTCCCAAACCTATTGAAAATGCAGCTACATAAATGAGTAGGCTGCCTAAATACAACCACTTCATGAACACTGGTACACCTTGTGCTGTAACTGCTTCTTCAGAGGGACTGGGTCCTGCCTGGAAAGTCAATTGGTCCCCTTTGGTCAAATTTCCTGAAGAATGATATGAAGATGTTTTGGTTGATGTCAATTCACTGAATTCTTTCTGGAGAGATATATTGTTTTTAACCAACATGTCTGTTTTGTAGAAATCCTCAAAGGACTGGTTTAGATCAGAGCTTGCTTTACAGATGTTATTAAAATTAATGTCAATGTTCAGGCTTATCACTCCCATTGTAACCAATGATGCTGCCATAACAGCAGACCCGATACAAAGGAAAGTCTTACTTCCAATTCTGTCTACAAAAAATGTTGCTGGAATTGTACTGACCACTTTGACAACACCAATTCCTGTTGAGGCTAGGCTAGCTGCTTCATTGCTCTGGTAGCCAACTGATTTTAGTACAGTTGAAGCATAAAAAAGGATGTTAGGTTGCCCTGTAATTTGAACAAAGAAGCTAAGGGCTACACCTATTAACAGGCGGGCTCTCATGTTGTCCCTTGAGCAAAATAAGTCCCAAAAACTGTACTGGTATTCTGCTTTTATGGAGGATCTAATAGCTGTAAGCTCTTCTTTGGTCTCTGAGGTTCCTCGTAGTTTCTGAAGAACTTTGCCAGCAGCCTCATCATCACCCTTCATTATTAAAAATCGAGGACTTGGAGGGAGAAAATACATAGCAAATGCCTGTAGTCCAGCCAGAGGGATTATGAGTCCAAACATGTATTGCCAACCACTACTAACAGCTGCAAAGAGATAATTAGAAATGTAGGCCAACAGTATGCCAACTACAATCATTAGTTCATTGAGAGACACCAGCATGCCTCTTCTATGGTGGGGTGCAATCTCTGCAATATAAACACAGGTAGCAATGGCAGATAAAGATATGGAAATGCCAATCAGAATACGTCCTGCAATAAGGCTTTCATAGGATACAATGGTGATCAAGAGCAAGTTGGCAAGTCCAAGTAAACAAGATGTAACCATGATTGCAATTCTTCGTCCATAGTAGTCTATAAGGAATCCTCCAACCAGTGAGGCTAAAAGTGCTCCAATCAACAGTGCACTCACTACTAGTTCTTGCTGTTGACAGTTAAGATGCAGAAGGCTGTGAAGCTGAAGAAGGGCCCCAGAGATAATACCAAGCTCATAGCCCACAAGCAGTCCACTTATAGCAGCTATAACCGAGGAGAGGACAATAAAAATTCCACATCCTAAAAAAAAAAAGAAAACAAACATCAATCTTAAACACTTTCAGTATATACAGCATGTTTTAAAAACACAGGGCTGTGACAGTGAATCCTTATCTACTTTAGCATGCATCAATAAAATATATATTATATGAAATGTGAAATGTAATGTTGTCTTCCTGCACTTCATTGCGACACTTAAAAGGGGAAAACATTATATTTTCTTGTGTCACAATCATATCAACTGCTTCTCTGCATAGAGAGTCTACATGTACTATATGTGAATCTGATAAGCCTAAGCATATGTCTAGCCAAAACTTTTAGAGAAAGCAAGGTTTAGAAATCATGTAATGACTTTTTCTGTTAGGTTTGGTTACATATATTTGATTTTTATTATTGGGCCACTTAGGTGAACCAGAAACCCTTTAAGCACATTTTCTATGCAAACACTAACTTCCCCTTAAAGTGACCCTGTCAGGTTAACAACAGGACTAAAGCTCTAACCTGTAAAGGAATCAGCATTACCGGTATACACCAATCTGATTCCACATTTTTATTAGCAAGTCTCCTGCTGGCTATGGTGGTTCCTTCCACCAACTCCTATGTCATTATTGTGTCCTAGAATAACCGCAGCAGCCAGCAGGGAGGACCAGCAACATAAAATATTAAATATTAGCTACATATTGTTATCATTAGCTTTTGTATGACAAGAAGCAGCCTCAAAATTGTCTGTTTTGGGGATTTCACTCTCTTCCAATAAAACCAGGGAAGTGGAAACTATGATTACTACTAAATTATGATTTTCCTAATTTTGAAACTATTTTGTAATACACTTGTACTAGCACTCTGCAGGTTTTAATATGACTAGTAAAAAGTAAAAAGCT
Organism: Pyxicephalus adspersus; assembly: GCF_032062135.1. Classification (NCBI taxonomy): domain Eukaryota; kingdom Metazoa; phylum Chordata; class Amphibia; order Anura; family Pyxicephalidae; genus Pyxicephalus; species Pyxicephalus adspersus. The sequence goes on from NC_092861.1 coordinate 88,986,381, forward strand.
ATCCATAAAATTCATTTCATTTTTTGTTGGTAGATTTAGAGCTAAGTAAACGTTAACCCCTCTAATTCGTAGTAGGATGTTACACATTACACAAGTATCCCCAACATGGATCACGCAGAAATAGTTTTTTTCATATAAATATTATGGTCAATATCTACAAGAAATGGCCCTCAGTATGAAATATTATTGCTAATGTTTCTCTGTCAGTCTAAACAAGGGTAGCATGAGTAGATTTGAAGGAAATAAAAACAATGAATGCATGAAACCGTTATGTACTTACTAGCTGACTTGAAGCCAATAACCCATATTGGACTATGCCAGCTGGCAGGTTTGTTCATACTTTCCATGACAAGTAATGAATATTTAGTAAGAAATTGCGTCAATGTACAAAGTGCACATCTAAAAAAAACACCTTAAGCTGCTATTTTAAAGCATAGCTTAAGATCTTTCTTAATATACATATAGAGGGTTGATTCTTTAATATATTGAAAGATCATTAGTTGCATGTAGTTTATGTCTGTACATGTTTTCTTATTTTTATTTTTATATTTAAAGCGGTAATAACTTTTTTGACAGGTTTAAGGTTTTCAGTGTACTGTGGACGGACTGTTAAAAAATCTAGTGGCAGATCCACCATACTATTGTGGTTCTTTGCTGTACCCGTACTAACATGTTATTTTGAAAGGATTGTGTTAAGGCAGTTCTTTCATTTGCAATGAGCTAAAAATATATTACAATGTGGCTTTATCATATCAGCATGATTTTTTTTAATACAGTGCATGGATGGTTTTGTAGAAATGCTTAAATCTACCAAGAGTGTTTTCCATTATTATGTTTGTGCTATTGAAGTCCATCTTCCTTCTTTGCCTTTCTGTTTCTTTTAAAAAAAATAAATTTCAAACAATAAATAGCCTTCTCCATACTCTGCTAATTTATTTTTTACCCTCCAATGTCCTTCAGCACCGATCCTCTTCCAGTTTAAATGACGCCCAGCACAGTTAAGCCCAATTCTTATGAGTCCACAGAATAATGAGCCCTTTTTAAGCTCTTGTTAACCCTGCCTTCAAACCACAGTAGAAAATGTTTCAAATAGAAAAACAAAATTCAAAACTGAGTATGGTGACAAAGCCATAATAAACCCATAACCAGAGGTCTAGATAGCATTATATTGCCCTTTTGCACATTTGTAGCACACTTACATGAGTTAAAGCCTCATTAAAATGTATGGATACAAAATGGGCTTGCTTTAATAAAGCTTTCAAAACTTGAGAAGATTGGTGAACCTGAGTGATCCATAAAACTTTAATTGGACTTGGTCAAGGAAAAACATTTGCCAAATAATAGGAAATGGTTTAATGAAATCTATCCCAGGTTTGCTGGATCACTTAAGTTCTCCCATGATAGTCTATAACAGGGTTGTCCAAACTTTTTGCAAGGAGGGCCAGATTTGGTGAGGTGAAAATGTGTGGGGTCGACCATTCAGCCTGACACTGTTTGAACCATTAACATTAAATGCAAATGAACTATTTAATATAAAACAGTATATGGTATGCAGTACCTGATTACAGGAATTCATAATTAAATATATATAATATATTACAGCAATCATCCAAAACAATAAAATCACAAACAGGTGGAGTGAATAACATTGATTATCCTATTACAGGGGCACCTGTCAAGAGGTGGAGTATATTAATTGGCACGTTAACAGGAAGGTCATAAAGATAATGGGCCTGATTTATTAAAGCTCTCCAAGGCTGGAGAGGATACACTTTCATCAGTGAAGCTGGGTGATCCAGCAACATGGAATAGATTTCTTAAAAATCATTTGCTATTTGTTAGCAAATGTTTTGAAAACCTGGACCAGCTTTACTGATGAAAATGTATTCTCTCCAGCCTTGGAGAGCTTTAATAAATCAGGTCCAATGTGTTTGAAGCAGGGAAAGGCCAAAGATCTGAGTGCTATTGACAGATTGTGATGGTTAGACAACTAGGCCAGAGCATGGCTGCTGTATGCATTGCAATAGTTAGTAACTACCAAAGGTGGAAGTAAGGGAAGCTGTGAAATTACCAACAGGGTTGCGGGGTGCCCAAGGCATTTTGATTTGTGTGGAGGAGGAGGGGAATTGCCCATATGCTAGTGTTCCACAAATGAACTACTTTAGCACAACTTGCAGAAAAACATATACCTGTCAAGACAACTTATCTGTAGCCAGCCGCAGCCCAGTCAAGATGCCCATATCATACCATGCAATGAACACAAGTGTCAGAACAGTGGGATAGGAGGAGGAGTAGTGTGTGTGTGTAATTCCCTATGTTTGTAGAACTTTCTTTGTATCAGAGTGGGCGTGGTCTGTGTGGGTCCCACACAGCACACGCCTACTACAAACGTAGGGGAGTCCCTGTGCACTCACATGGGCTGCATATTATTCATTTGATGACAGAGGCTGCGGGCCAGTGAAAACCCAAACGGGGGCCGGACTTTAGTCATGCCTGGTCAATACAATGCAGTCTTGGTGAGCTTCAATAAATCAGGCCCAATGTGCAGTGCGTGTTTCTGTATGAACCCGTCACATGGTGACAAATCTTTGTAAAGCATGTAAAACCACGCATGAGAATGCACAATGAGTGTTTTCCAAAAATGAAAAATAATGGTCACATAAAGGGGGCATGAGAATTTGTTTAGACAATTTCTAGTCTATGATGTTTGCACTTTTATGTTTACTTCCATTTGTGTGTTTTACTATTCATTTTTCACACACTGACAATTATCACAGTACATTTTATTCTCTGTTATCTAACTTTAATAATTCCTGGGAAAACTCAACCACATTGCTCTAAGGAATGATATGACATAATAGTAAGGCCAACCTTGAATATTAGAAGGGAACTCAGAAATGAAAAGTAAGGGCAGTCATATGAACCACAAGAATAGAGATGTCTTACTTTTTAATAAATTTGCATGAAAACCTACTGGATTGTACAAATATGCTTGTAGATTCCAGACAGGCTTCTCTTGGTTTTCACGTTCTTTATTATTATTTCTTATCAACTTTACATATATTTGTTCCAAACACTCATGCAAGTAATGTGAAAAAGATCACCAAACCTACAAGCCAATGCTTTGTTTACATATAAATAAATTATATGTACATCCTAACACCCCCGCCAATTATATTATCAACAGATTCTGGAATTAGTGAACTAAGATGGATTCAGAGTGGTCATTTTATATCAGATAACCCCACAAAGTTGAGGAGAAGAAATGTATAGAAGAAATGTAGCCATTATCACAAATAAAAAATATGGTAACAACTTAAAGAATTGAGAGATTTCTGTTTGATCAAATTATGACATATGTGTACATATCTTTAGTGAGCTTTTCTTATGGCAAGTCAATAAAATTGAACACTGACTGGTTTATGGCTCACATAAGACAGAACCATAATTTCACAGGCAATGTAAATATATAAATAACACATTTATTATGGTCTTTGAAGACAATGTTTACCTGACAAACTTTGTTATGTTTCAAATTAAAGACACCATGAGATAGTGAGCAAAGCAAACACCTAATGTTTACTTAGCCTGCAAGATTTGATGGTCTTTAAACTGGGTATTAGACTATATGCTATTCTGAGGTTGAGGATTAGATATAGGAGCTACTTGTGAGAATAGGGAATTGTATGTATCTTCTACATAAATTCCAAACCCCCACAGGGATTTCACCCTTCTCTTGAAGGGAGTTTCATTTAGAAACCTTCCGATATCTACTGATCAAAATTTTTGTCCTGAGCCTACACATGTCCCCTTCTTACCCGAGATGTGATGACATGGTTTGAGCCTCTTTGGTTTTTGGTTTCTCTCTTCATACCTCTAAATTCCACAATTCACCACCTTACACATGACAATAGGGTACAGATCCAGGGCCTGACACCAAGGCCTTCACTAATGTTTGGGCACAGGAAGCTCGGTGGTATCTGGTTCCAAATAAGCTGCATAAGTGTTACTGTTGCTTTCTCCTTTGCTTTAAAGCCCCCCCCCCCCCCATCCTGGAATTTTCCTCCACATATGATGGTAATGCCCAGTGGTTTCTGCATTTTGGACCAAAATTTATCCCATATCTTCTTCCCTATTTTCTCTTCTGGTTACATGTCCTTTCAGTCATTGTATTACTGCTTTTACCATTCCTAGGGAGATGCTGGGAGCCTAAAGTTTCTTTTCTTCCCTGTTGGCTTGGCCTAAAAAGCTCTGATGTGATACTTGTCCTGCAAAAGTGGCCCTCTTCCCTCAATCTGAGGCTCTTACCTCTTACCTTACCAAAGGGAAACGCGGGACTTTAGAAGAGGGGGTGGGGGGGTGGTGTTCCTAAACTGATATGTTTGTGAACGTAGCCAAAAAATGAGTATGGTTAACAAACTGGTTGTTGCTTCATGGTGTACAGCTTTAGACTTAGAAAATTTCTTTTTGGGTACTTTGGGTACAATAAAAGATTTCAGAAATAAAATGAACCTTGTTGTTGGTGTAAGTGCGAGTAAAAATAACCCTAGTATGTGCCAGGGCCAGCAATACCCACCAGAAAGTGTTAGGTCCAACAATGTTATTCCCCTGTAAGTAGCAGGAGCAATGGTGATAATCAACAGTGTCAAGGACAGCACTGACAATAACCGGAATTAACCCTTAGGACCCCACAATCTCTCTGATGTCTAGTGGTGTCCACTCTCTCTGCACAAAAGAATCCTCTCTACCCCTTATACATCTGCAATGTGGTCTCTGTGCAAAGATTGCAGTGCCACTCACTCTGTTGTTAAAGCACCTTTTCCCACGTTTTTTTTTTTTTTAATGTTATTGTCATTTGTCCCCTTAGGACTATGTAAATCATTATGAACTCAGGAAACATTTTAGAAGCAGTCATAAAACATGGGTGTATCACCAAATCAGCACTTGTCTCTTGATAATTAGTGTCCTTGAGAACTTAGTTTTGTTTGCTTTATTATCCCTTGTAATGCTCTAAGCATGAATCTTTATTTGAAAAGCCAAAAGGTGTATACATTTTATAAGGGGTGACTTTTGAATTATACATTACCAGAAACATTTTCTGGCCTACTTTAAAGTGTACCTCCATACCCAATCTATACTTAAAGTTAATTAGACTTTTTCAGACAGAATTTATTGTTTATTGAAGACCACACTGATCAGTCTAGTTGTAAAAAAAAGTTAACTTCAGCATTCCCCTATTGTACATTGTTATAGGTGACCTTGGGGTTGCATTCATTCAATTGTATCAAAAGCCATAATTATACTTGTTATAATACATGTTTCCTAAACAATTATGATCAACAGGAATGTGGGAAACCATTCATTAGCTTCAATAATTAATCTTCTTTATCTGTTCTGGGACAGCTCTCAGGCAATACAATCACAAAACAGACACACATGCGTTGCGCTCTAGGCATGTAGGTAATATATGACAATCCTAAAAACTACTAGAGATACCACAGTATGACCATATATCAAACGATGCATACTTTGGAGGTAATGGTTTACATACTCCATTTACAATTCCTTTGGGGCAGTACACCACCATTGTTATTGACCTTTTTACCAAAGATGGGGGGGGGGTCCTTTAAAAACTGTTGTTCCAGTTCCTAATAGCATCCTATTATGTCCAGTGCTCAAAATGTGGGGTGACCCTCCACAGCAGTGTTTCTCAATCAGGGTTCCTGCAAGGGTTGATAGGGGTTCCTTGAGCAATGAGTAATTTGGACATTTCAGAAAAGTTTAACTGACACCATTGATGTTTTTGGCTATCTGTATAGGTGACACTCTTCCCACTGGCCAGTTAAGCTGTGGATATAGTAAGTATTATATGTAGTAAAAAAAAAATTCAATTGTGCATTTATTTGAAAATAATGAAATCATAGTTTAGATGCAGCTATGTACCCTAAATAGTACTTAGCATCAGTTTTATGTATATGCTTGTACAATGAAATTCTGACACACTGAAGGCTTTAGGTCTGTAGCAAAAGGGACCAAACAGAATCTGCTGCAAAATGATGTAATGACAGTAAACACACTGACAGGAGGAGAGAGTAGTCTGCGAAAGAGGATAAGCTTATTAGTCAGCAGTTACTTCTTCACTGTCCAATCAAGCCAGTAACGGAATGGTCAGTATTGCTTGAATGCTGACCGGATCATTCAGATCACCAACCTGGTCATGCTATCTGGCAGTGTTGCAAAGCTTTCAGGTACAACAAACCCTGTATGTGTTTTCAGCTTCATATTTATTTGTCCCCCTGGAGTTTAGCTTTACAATTTGTTCTGTTCGAGTTTTTAGAATTAATTTTTCTGTGCTCTCTCTGTGGGCCTGATTTATGAAAGCTCTCTAAGGTCGGAGAAGTTACACTTTCATCAGTGAATCTGGGTGATCCAGCAAACCTGAGAATGGATCTGGTCCAGGATTTTAAACATTGTCTAGCAAATAGCAAATTATTTTGAATAAATCTGTTCCAGGTTTGGTGGATCACCCAGCTTCATTGATGAAAGTATATCCTCTCCAGCCTCGGAGAGCTTTATTAAATCAGGCCCTTTGTTGGAAAATACACACATCCAAGTGTTCTATTTTACAGTTTAGCATCCTTTTAAATATATTTTTATTTTTATAAAACATGCATTTTAGAAATATTCATTACCATAGGCATGTAAAAGTACTTGTAGTGTGTGGATAGAACTTGTCTTTCAGTAAACCTGTCACAGTACACTCGTAAAACCAGCATCTTCCAGGATGTGGTAGGTTATTATTGCCATTTAACGGATACAAACACGATAAACCAGCCTTTCTTTTCCAAGACAATACATATCAACGTAACCCATAAACAAAGCAAATATTAGTCAAGCAGGGACTTTCGCAGCTAGTTCATGATTATAGGAGTAGGAATAAGAAATGTGTAAATCCCCACACGTCAGACGTCCATATACTAAAAGAAGTGTGAGTATGGGAAGTGCAATGTGATTTCCTGCATTTTATGTATTCTATAATGCTGACATAAAGTCCAGTCACAGGCTAGTATTTGTCAATGTCTGAAGGCGTATGACTATCTTTTAAAGTCTGGGGTCCTCTTAAAAAGCAATGGCTTATCAGGGAAATGATATGGTCTTGGTGTGGCTATACTGCTGATTAGGAAAGGCAAACTCATAAAGTATCACAAATATGCTTTGTGCTTTGCTGGCTTCAGCACTCTGGGAAGAGAAAAAAAATAACTTGGTATAAGTCGTGTTATTAGCTTCTTCTTCAATCACACAGTTCTCTCTGCTGTATTAACATAAGGGGTCTACACTGCTGCTTGCCTTTTATGATTGGACCACCATGTGTAGTATCACTGCAGAATAAAACAGAGATCCACTTTAATTTAAATATATATATATATATATATATATATATTGACATATCTCCTTTAATAAATAAATGTTAGAATTTCATCTGGAATATAGTAACAAGTTACAAATACATGAAACCTTAAAATGTATATGATTTCTGAGCTCCTCTCTAAATTGAATCTTATTTTACACCAAAGACAAAATATTTTTTTAAAATATTTGCATGAAATACTTTGGGCCTGATTTATTAATGTTTTCCAAGGCTGGAGATTATAGACTCTCATGGGAGAACCTGGGTGATTCAGCAAACCTGGCCCATTATATTACTACATGTACTAAATAATACAATTGTTACTAGTTTACATGGCAGAGGATTTTACGGTAATGAGTTCACAATATCTGAAAACATGTAAGAACCCAGTCTTGAAATACATCTAGTACATCTAGTATCATCAAGTCCTTCCATAACTAAACTTTTGTTAATATGAATGTATTCTTTTAATAACATATGCATGCTATAAACTTAACTTAAACTTAACTTAAACGAACTAAAAAACACATATATATAAATATCAAATATTTTCTACACTTTGTATTATTGTTACATGACAGTGTGTGTGCGGTAATTACATGTTGTCATCTGTGATTCAATGCAAATGATTGAGTTTGTTGTACATTGAAGAAACATGTCTATTTTAGATACAAATTAAGGTATTTGTTATAAATGAAATGGTGTAAAAACAGTATAATATTTCAGTTTTTTTAAACTCAAAATTCTAAAGCAGGAGTGTCAAACCCGCGGGCCAAATCTGGCACTCAAAAGAATTCTTAATATGAATTGCTATTAAAGTAGTAACGGCAGGCCAGCTGTAATTCATATTAAGCTGCTGTTCTATAGACTCGAGTACAATGCCAATACTACAATTCCTGGCATCACTCGCGTCTATAGACCAGCGGCCTCTCTGCCTATGCGTGGCTCCGCATTTTATAGACGCAAGTGATGCCGGGAATTGTAGTAGCGGCATCACTCGTGTCTATTGAGCAGCCTATGCATGGACTTTGTGGAGTTTATACTGACAGGTAAGCTTATTAATCAGGAATTATCATAGAGCTATAGCTATATTAATTGTTTTACTGTGCCAGGCAATGCAATGTGAAACTAAATGAATGCAGCAATTCATTTGGTTTCACATTGCATTCTCTGGCAAATATAAAATAATTAATCTCAATAGGAAGAAACAAGAACACATGAGAGGAGCATGCAGTAATATATAGTGGATTGATCTCATTTTTTTCCCCAGCACAGTTACAGACAATTTCCTCAGTTACAGTTATAGACAATAGTGGGCACAAATATTCTCCTTACCTAACATGTCCTCTGCTGATTTCCGTTTATCTCCGGTTGCTTATATGATTATTTCCAAGAAACACTTTTCTGTGAACAATTAGGAATCACATGGTGATACTTTTGTTTTCACCAAAAAATATCATAGAGGGCCAACATCTACTTCCTGCACTATTAAGCTGACCCAAAAATGACAAACTGTAGTTCACTATTAGGAAAGCACCTAGTAGGGATGTATAATACTGATTTCTTAAAGTGGATCTACCACTAAGAGCTGCCATTGTTGAGCTCATTGTAAAGCATGTTATTTACCTGGATGTGAAGCTGATCTTTTGGTGTCATTAGTGTCAGTCACACACCTGAAACAGGCGATATGGAGATATCAGTGTGACAAGTTGTGTGACTATTAGATGAACACCTGAGCTGTATTCACTTTCTGGGTCGGTGATACAGAAAGTAAAAAGTATTTTTGAGAACTTGGACAGATATGGCAGTTTATATAATCTGTGTGTGTAGGTCTTTTAATGGCAGAAGTTAAAGAGCAATAGGCATACAATCATATATAAGTATTGGATTTTTTATGTTGCCAGTGTGCATGAAGGTTGCTGGAGGTTTTCAGGCTATGTGCTAGAGGGCAGCAGAGCAACTGCAATGCCAGCTTCTTGCCTATGGGAAAATTACCATGATTCATTAGCATTGTGTATCATGGATGTGGGTGTTTACATTTGTAGCATAAGCTCTCTACAGCACAAGAAGGTTACCACAAATTAAGACATTATGGAGAGAGCATGAATTGTAGCCAGGTACTAAGAATATGCAGCTTTCTTCAAAGGGTAAAAGCTATTTCATGGGTACTATTTGAACACATATTTATTAGAACAACAGAAAGGAGATTTTTCTTATCCTGCACTACATTACAATGCATGGTATGTG
>NC_092861.1:88996779-89013117 GCF_032062135.1 Pyxicephalus adspersus
TGATCTGAATTTTCCATGTTAATAAGTAATTTAGAAGGAAGTTTTAGCAAGGCAAAATTCAGCAATTCCATTAGTCTTCAGTGTATACCACAGCCTTGGCATGATTCTGAGCTGGGTAAAGTAACTCTCATGCATGGAAGACCGTGAGTAGAAGAATAAAGGGAGACCAGTGTAGACATTGCAGTGCCAGAGGAGGTCGCTTTGCATAGTAAATGTGTTATATTGTGCAAATATACTGCATATTCTTGCCTAATATAAACAAAAAGCTCATGGGGGCTCTATATTTTGTTTATAGTTTTGGCGGTTTAATTTTGCAATAACCCTAGTTTACTATGAACCAAAACTTTTTTGTTTCCATCTGGGCAGAGTATGTAAAGGTTAAAAAGCCTGTTGGAATTTTCTTCTGACCTGTACTATTCCAGGTATTTCCCTTGATTTCAAGTCTTGTAAATGCAACAAAAAATGAACAGAAACCTTTCATCCAACCTTTTGGGGTCTATTGAAATGAGCCCTTAACGTTGTAGCAGTAACTGGAAGAGAAGGTTTTTTACTAAATGGGGGCATGTATTCTTGGGACAAATGTCTCAGCAAGCAAATCTATTAACATTGTAACAATTTCCATACCCCTGTTTCTGGGTAAGCAAATTTTTACCAACGGGACACACAAAGGGGTCAGTAAAATTTTTCTTAAGAACAAATATAGCTATTAGGCTTGCTTATTCAATTTCCTGACAGTAGAAAAAAAATCTAATCTTTAACAGTTTGCTGGAATACAGAAAAACTATTGTATAGCACTATACAGGTGTACTCCAGTAAATACAGTATAATACAGATAAGAAAATGGAGTAGGTAAAACATTAATATTATTGTTGAGTTGACTAAGAACATGTATCCAACTTGCTTGACTCTCCCAGGGAGAAGAGGTAGACAAAGGCTTGGGTAAAGATTTGTGATCTATCTATTGCAATAAAAAACAGAAATGGCGATAAAGGGCACCCTTGCCGTGCGCCCTGTCCCAGTGTGATTGGATTTGCCAAAAAACCTAGGGGGCTAATTCTCACTTGTGGGTCTGCATACATTGCTGTCAACAGTTTGTAAAATGGTCCCTGAATCCCATTTTTTTCCAGGGTCTGAAACAGCCAAGGAATATGTACGTTATCAAAAGCTTTCTCAGCATCTATACCAATATTAGCCTAATCAGATGTAGGATGTTGTTTAGCATATTCTACTACTGTTAAAACTCTGCAAATATTTATCACTGCAGATCTTCCCCTAATAAAACCCACCTTGGTGGTTGAAATAATCTCAGGCAGAACATTTGCAAGTCTGTTAGCCAATATAGAAGAAGGCAATTTAGGATCTATATTTATTAATGATATTGGGCGATAAGATGCTGGTTGTCTGGGGTCTTTTCCAGGTTTGGAAGAACTTTTATATGGGGCTCTTTTCCTGTCTGATTGATCTTTTCCTCCTGAAAATGACTAACTGATTGCCTGGGTCTGGTATTGAGTCTAGATTAGCAATTTAACTGATCAAAATCAGTTGGAGTTGGAGATGTTCATCTCATGTCTATGGCCAATGCAACTACTTACCTTGCTATGGTGTTTTTGGACTACCAGGCAATAGATGAAATTGCAATTATACCAGCATAGCTATTTTATGCTCCGTCATTATTCTATTATGATTGCATACATTTCAAAGCCAACATGTGTTACATACCTACCTGATCTAGCACTGTCAGCATATAGCTGTCACCTGCAGGGGAAGGATTTTGAACCATCATATCAGGAAGAAAGTGTATTTCATAGCAAAAGGCTTTCCCAATATGAGTGGCACTTGCGTGGGAAAACATTACTTGTAATTGTCAGCACATTTGTGGTCAGGCTAGAAATATATAGACATGGGATGATTGTTATCAAATAAAGCTGATTTTGGTAAAACAAGTAAATGTATTAAAGTGTAAAAACATTATGCATCCTTTGCTAGACACACCTTGATCAACTAATCCTGGGGAAGATTAGATTGTCCAAAATATATTTTCCTGAGATCCAAACCCATGTATCCAAACCCATTGGATCCAAACCCAATGAGGCACATAGACCTGTGACTTCGGTATCACCCGCAAGTTCTAGACACACACAATCACTTTGACAGCTTCAAATGCTTGGAAATACATATTGTGTACTCAGGCCCTAAATCAGTATATCAAAGAGGAACTATACATAAAAAACCTGCAAGGAAGCAGATTGTTTATAATGGAAGGGGCAGGTAATGTCTCTTTTGCAAGAAAGCATACTTATCTGCCTGTTTGTATACCCCTAACTGCCTTATGCATCAATTAAGTTATTCTGGACTGGCCAATCCTGGTGGCTGAAGGTCCAAATGTAGAAGGAGACTGGGTGAAGATTGTGGTACACAATACAGAGCAATAAAGGCCCTGCCTGATCACAGTACATATATAACATATTTATTAATGTTTAGTTTCACTTTAAAAATAAGAAGTATACAGAAAGCCTTTACAGAGAAGATAAACTATAAATGCAATCAAAATTGGCTGATCCTTATATTGTGTTTGCCTTCTGTGACCATTGTGTTAACCACAAGGAAGTCAAGTTAGAATTTTTTTTACGGAACATCACCATACACTAAACTGTACAGAACAATGGTATGACCTGATTTGTAGCAATGCTGGGGTAATAATAACATGATTAATGATAAGATAACACATGCAAATATTGTGTACAGGAGAAATCCTCAAGTGATTTGGTATACTACTATGTGCCAGGAGGCAGGGAAAAGTCCATAGAACAAAATAAAAAATAGCTATCCACTATTTGAGGCTAAGCCAGATTATCAAGGACCATGTCACACTAGAAATGTTGTCACTGGTGGTAACTCATCAGCAACAGGATCACTAAAGAGAAAACTCTTATTTTCTTATGGCGATAGTTTTTCATTGTCCAAAATGCTGCAGAACTTCAGTGACCTCACTGGTTTTGCCGGCAATAGAGTGACAATTTGGAGCAGTTGGGCAATTCCTTGGAAAGATGGTGCACTAGTTATCCTGTCTTATTGACAATTGGATCTGATTTATCAAAGCTCTCAAAGAAGGTTTGCTGGATCACCCAGGTTCTCACACGATAGTTCATCTTGTCCAGTCTTGGAGAGCTTTAATAAATTCGTCCCAATGTGTCATGGCCCTCACACTGCATCGAAGTGAGCAGAGAAGGAAACATGCTTCACCATACATGAAAAGACAGGGTGTTCACAATCCTAGAAAGTGGTTTCAAAAAGCCTCCTAAACTTGGTGTCCTCAACTAAAAAGTTTGGAAACTCTTGCCTTAGCTTTACCTACTATCGTACAAGCCTGTTATATTGCCCAGCCCAGGTGAGGTACAGATTCACTGAATTCAGTTTTAAATACTATGGTGGCGTTCCTAATCATGTTCTGTGAAAACATGTTTACATGCAGAAATATTCGCATCACTGCAACAAACAATGGCGCATTGCCATTCATTCTTATTGACACTCGAAAAACACCTTCCCAGCACTACAAAAGCACATCTTGCATTATTCTCTGTGTGTTGCATTGAGCAGCGTATTCAATTGAATGTGCTGTTATGTCGAACCACACGTCAATGTGCAATTTGAGTTATCGAGCCCCAGGAAAACAATGTCAACATCATTTTCACTATAGATAAGCCCGATTGTATTCTACACAATATCTTAATATAAATTTCACAAGCAAACAAAAGTTGGTTTCTTTCCAATAAAAAAAACATAATGTTTCCAAGCAAAACTAACAGATGAACACAAAATAAGGATAATGTGATAATGTGGTAATTTGTTTGTCACTCAGAATGGTGTTACCTGTTTGTCTAGGGACTGGTTGGTGGCTGCCAACTGCAACGCTTTGTTGCTGCAAGATGAGGTCCTCTGTGGTGTTTTCTGGAAGCATTTTCCTGGTGTATGTGAAGTTTTCCAGGTCATATGGATCTCTACGTTGAAAATGCACTTTCTCTGGCAGCAGCAGATAGTGAGCTTACTTTGCACATCATAGTTTGATACAAACTGCAGGTTTAAAGTGCTGCTGACAACAACTTTGTTTCTATTTCAAAATACTTTGCCCTTCAGTGACACAGGCTGTGACTATTCTTAGCAACCTATCAGAGGCAATGAGGGCGAGGTCTAGGCCAGCAGCATTGTGTGCTGTGCCTGACACCAAAACTGCTTGAAGCATACAGCAAAAACATTGACTTGTAGCATTCTTTTTGTGATTAGTGTGCCTGAGAAAGCTTAGAAAATTTTTGGAGCAGGATCGAAAGGTTAACTAAGACCGAGTTCCTCTATTTGTGCATTGCAGCCAGGATTGTTAGGTTTTGTGTATTAGTAAAAAAAAAGTAGCCAAAAAATTTCAGGCATCTAAAACTTGTTGGGGGTTAAATAGCCTTTTATTTAACCTTGATTCGGAAGCATTATTTTTCTTGTAATACGGCGTGAGAGTTTTGTTTTTCGTTTTTTGTCTGGCTTGAATGAGTCTGTATTAACACCGTCTCTATCTCTCTGTCTCTTTGCATATATATATATTTATTTAAATACAAAAACTGACATATGAAAATGTATGGGCTGACTTACCATTGCCATGCACTACTAATACTATTAGATTAGAATAACAAAGGGTAATACATACACAAAGATTACTTGGGGAACATCAGTCTGATTTTTCCCACGACTGTCAAGTATTTTGCTACTGGTACTGGTAATACCACGTGAAATATGTCATTGCAGTACACATAGCACAATAAAAAGCTAAAGATACAAAAATCTGTTCTTTCATTCTTTCAAGGAAATATTTTTGCTATCCTGCTTCCTAAGTAGTCTTTTCATATATTGTTCCTTCTATCGATATCTTTATTACTGTACAGATGCATGTTTGAAGAACATAAGCTAAAAGTAATATAAGCAAAGAAGGTTAAAAAAGAACTCCAGACATTGTTTTTCCTTTATAAAATTATCCCCACTGAGGAGGATCTTGCTTACTTTTTGCCCTAGTGACAATGATTACCAAGAACAGAAATCTCCCCAATGTGCACATACACATTGATATAAAGACTTATTAATATGGGAGCTATGCCATTAAAACTGCTGTGGGTTCCATAAATGTTTAACTACATAAAAAAAGAAAAGTAACAGTAGTATTTGCCAAGTATGTTTAGACCATTTAATGTATACACATTTTGGTAACCTCAATGTAATTTCTATGCAGAAAAGTAGGATTCGCTATAATTAGAAAAATGTATGCAGGCATAGAAAGTAAACAGGCCTTTTATTGGACCCTATTTTACATTGGGGTTGATGACCCATGTGTTTGGTAAGCTACAAGATCCACTGAAAATGTTATCAAGGGAGAACTGTGGGCCATTGGTAATATTGCAGGTGTAGAGTTATGGATTGATACACATGACTCCTGGCCAGTTAGGAAGCAGGTGATGTTTTAAAGTCTGTCCACATACCAATATACAGGAGCAGGATTTAGAACGTATAACACACATGACTCCTGCTTAGTATTTAGATTGATGGTATAGTTAATGAATACACTTCAGAAGACAGAGCACAACTGTACAACACCAAGATTATGGCATTTCAAGCTTTTCCAAGATAAACATACTTTGATTTCAGAGATCCACATAACTTTTGTGTGCAGTGAGTATCTACAAGGCATAATGATGTGGTTACTGTAGGACGTGACTCTTTATGTGAAGTCTTGGCAACTTAAGGAACAAATGAACAAAGAGACATTTGTGCGTCTTTTGTTAATGGATCGGACATGTGAAAATACAAGTTGCTACAAAGCGAATATAATATTGATGTGTACCAGTTCTGAACTATGGTACCTAAATGTTGAATAAATCAGAGAATTAGAAAGAAATGATCAATCAAAATGTTATGCTAATTGGTCTGTCTTGAATCTGGGCCAATCATACTTTCCAAGTAAGGAATTTTATTTACTCAGTTTCAAGCCAGTGCAATTTGCCTGAAATGTGCATAAAAGTTGAATTTTCTGCATCCCATGAACTATGAAAGTTATTGAAATTTATATGATGAGTTGATCACCTGCTTACTTCAATATTTCAATATTTGCCTGCCATATGCCTACAGTATTGTCACAGTTCAAAATATGCAGAAAAAAGGGGACTTAATTGGCACATATAGAAAATCAAATATCAGAAACTTGCTATAACAAAAAACAAATACTCAAATAACAATAACCTTGAGAGATAATTACTAATAGCATATAATATATATTACAGTAGCCATCAGGGGCTATCAGAGCTGGGACTTGTGGTCTATCTCCTTCATTTTTGAAGTGGCAATTAATCTACATCCATACAGGGATTCCTCTCTGTTACCGCCTGTGAGTTTGCACTTACCCTTATCACAAGCTCTTGGTTTGCTTTGAGGCCCTATATACATTTGAATGAAGATGACAAAACACAGTAATGTATATTATATGCTATAAGTAATTATCTCTCAACGTTATTATCCTGATGAAGCGGCATTGACCGTGAAACCCGTTGAGACACCCTCTAATGTTGTGAGATGCTATACTGTTAGCTGTTAAATCATTTGATATACTGTGGTCCAATCTATGAGCAATATTGATGTTCATATTGAGCCGTCTTGCATGTTAAGACAAATGGCATAATCTGTTGTGTGTTTTATTATTTTCTAAATAAAACGTTTTTTTTAATTTATTTTATATATGTGCCAATTAAGTCCCCTTTTTTCTGCATATTTTAAAGTCCTATGGACTATGTCTAATTACTGATAAAGCTCAGATCCTAGCTGGCCTTACTGAACATTATTTCCCTGTTGCAGATCATTACAAAGGACAAGAGGGCACTCTCTGCGTCTGGAGGAAAAGAAGTTTAAGCTCTGGATAAGGAAGGGATTCTTCACTGTAATGTTTTTGAAAATGTGGAATAGGCTCCCTCAGGAAGTAGTTTCAGCAAGTATTATGGGTTATCAGAGAGGAGAGAAAAGAAAGAGGTTTGAGCTCAAAATTCTTTTAAATAAATTGTGATAAATAAAATTAGATTAATAACATTTAGATAAATAAATGTGTTGGTACTACATTTTCCTAATACATAATATTTCTGCTGGGACCTCAGCATTACACATTTTCAAACAAGGGCATTATTTCTGCTCTGATTCAAAAGCCACCCAAAAACCGTACAGTCCTTAAGCTTAAGCTCCCCTGAAGAAGCCTATAATGGCGAAACGCGTCGGGTCAGACGACAAAATTCGGTTAATGGTTGGAGCTAACTTGTCTGGTACACTAATTCCCCAGTTGGTGAAATTGTAAACCAGACTAGATTCACTTTAATATAATGTATTGTTTTATCCTGTATATGTATTTGAGACGTATCAATACATTTCATTATCATGATTTCAAGAATTTTGAGCTGAAACCTCTTTTTTTCTCTCCTCGCTGATATTTTGATTCTTTAAGGAGGTAGCTCAAAAACATTGCAACAGGGATCCTAACCTCCTTTTCTTGTACAACTAAGCTGGATGTTTTTCTAGAAGCACAGAATATAACTGGGTATTAAGGCTTTAAAGTAAAGATAACAGAGACTGTTGATCCAGGGAACATCCGATTGCCTCATGGAATCATGAAGGATTTTTTTTCCCCTGTTGAAGCAAATTGTACTAGGGTTTTTGCCTTCCTCTGGACCCACTATGTCTTATAGGGTTTTATATCTGTGATATGTTTTTTGCCTAGTGGTTGAACTGATGGACTTTTTTCAGCCTGATTTACTGTGTAATAGCCTGTGCTATTAATGGTAGACGTTCTTGTGAAAAATTATTGTTGACAAGAACATGCCATTTCAAAGACTTTTTTGTACTTTAATGGCTTGTTTGTAAGTGCCATGGGAGAGTTTGCTCAGTTAGCAACAAACCTGATTGATGGTGAGCTGATGGTAACACAATTTTATCTGATAGATCACCCTATTATAGTGAGTCTACATGGTCAAAAAAAACAGACATGTCTTCCTTTCCTGTTGGAAAAGGCATGTTGGAAAAGACCCCTATGGACTATGGATGTGTGAGGCTGGATAGGTGGCTGTCTTGTTAAAGTTTCCTGTTAGAAACTATCCCAGTAGAGATTGTTTACTCATAGCAAGAGATTACTAAGACTAAACAAACTGCCATGTAAAACAGGGCATGTTTTGTAAAATTAGCTGACTGGTGTCAGATATTTATAGAAGGACAAATGTGAGGAAAGCTAAATGTGTTTGTGTACACAGTTGTTGTCCATATACCCACTGTGATGACTTGTGTGAACAGAACTTATAACTAGCATTCTTATTTCAATGCAGAAGTTTGATTTTAGAAAAATCTAGAGGACAGAGTGACAGTAACACTGTGTACAGACAGTAGACTGACACAAGGATGACAAAAAGCAATATGTTGCATTCAGCAACTGCAGTCCACTACAACAGCCTCCAACCTCCTGCAAAAAGTGGTTCCAAACCTAACCCATCCCGGCTGAATCTGAGCAGCTGAGAATTCAGTTGAGCCTGCAGCAGAGCTACAAGCTCTATTTGGTAGAATTGTCTATCAAAACACATTATATTACTTTAAGATATTTACACCTACAGTACATTAATTGCCTCTTAAACAATATTGCAGGTGTATCTGGCTATAATGCTTTTTTGAAGCTACAATTCAATGAAAATAAAACTGGAAGAATCACATCTGTCACATGCACAGTTTTCTTCCCCTTTTTTCAAATACATTTTAGTACATTGCCAAATATTCTTTGAGTTATACTTTTTACAAATTGGTATATTTATAATATTAAAAAACATTGAAGAATACGAGGGGGTGCTGAGAAGTTGTGATGAGTGTGGGGGCAAATGACAGCCTAATATCTTAATATGTAATTTTGCGCATGTAGTAACTAAGATTAGTATGTAACTTTGCGAATCTTAAAACAGTTTTTTTCTTTTAGTGAGAAGCTGTGATTGCACAGGCACAAGCAAGTTTCACGTCGTTGGAGTTACAAGCCATCATGAAGTTTTTGTTTCTCCAGGGAAATTTAGCAAAGGACAAACACACCGAGATGTCACAAACACTGGGGGAGAAGGTTCCTTCCTACAGGACTGTCAAAACCTGAATAGCTCATTTCAAGACTGGGTATTTCACCATTGAAGATGAGCCCCGCAGTGGGCGCCCCACAACCTCAACTGACCCGGCAACCCGTGATGCTGTCCATGAGCTGATTATTGAGGACAGGTGAATATCCACAAAAAAGATATCCCAGATACTTGACATCTCACAGGAGCATGTTGGGTTTATCACCACTATCCTAGACATGCGCAAGCTTTCAGCAAAGTGGGTGCCGAAATGTTTGAACAGTGATCAGAAGAAGGAACGAGTTGAAGCATCCAAAGCCCATTTTGAAGCTGCACAGGACTTTTTGGCTAGGTTAGTGACTGAGGATGAAACCTGGCTCCACATCTATGATCCTGAAACCAAGGAACAGTCAAAGGAATGGCGCCACAGCTGGTCATGGCGTCCATTTTCTGGGACAAAGATGGTATCCTGTTGGTGGACTACCTACCTCAGGGCTCTAGTATCATCGGACAGTATTATGCTAACCTCCTGGAGGCAATTAAGATGAAACGCCCTGGAAAGTTGACCAAAAAAAAAAAAGGGATCCTTTTTTTGCAGGACAATGCACCTGCGCACACGTCCAACGTTGTGGCTACCAAATTGAACACCCTGTGTTTCCAATTGGTCCACTATCCCCCCTACTCACCGGACCTTTGAGACTATTATCTGTTCCCGAATATAAAGAAACACCTGAAGGGGAAAAGTTTTGAGGACGTTTCTGACGTCAAAGTTGTTGCTGGGAGCTTGTTTACAGCCCAACCAAAGGACTTTTATTTGAATGGTCTAGAAAAGCTGCAACTACGCTGTACCAAGTGCATCAGTCTCAGGGGGGAATATGTTGAATAAATGTGTTATTTCATAACTCTGGCTCTCTTCTTTCTGGGCAAAGTCAGGAACTTCTCAGCACCCCCTCGTACAGTCATGGCCAAAAATATTGGGACCCTTTTATTTATGTCAGAACATGCACCACTTCTCTCAGAAAATTGTTGCAATTACAAATGCTTTGGTACTGTCATGTTTAGTTGTGTTGGCACTGAAAGAACACAAAAAAAGGGTGCCAATATTTTGGCCATGACTGAATAAATATTATTATCATCTGTGGAGTTTGCACTGAGAATTATATTAGAGTTACAAAACTGGTAAGTAAAAACAAAGTATTGCTCTAGTGCAGTGCTTTAGTAAAGGAAACTGTATTGTAGCCATTTAAAGCCGATTACAGTTCGGTTAAAGGTCTCTTTGAAACATTCTCTGCATTGCTTCAAAATTAAATTGTTGCTTAGCATTTAACTCTGTGAGCAATTTTAAGGAGAAATTATCATGTACTTGATTTACTATTTGTAGCTGGTAATTTATATAAAAGGAATTAAAGCTGTACACAGCTAAATACTAAATACTGAAGATAATCAAATACTTACTAAAAACACATTTTTTGACCAACTTTATGGTTGGCAATTGCAGCCTACATATATTTTTTTATTACAAGTTACCATTAACAAGTTTTTATATTTTTTCACATGTATAGTATATTGAAAAAACTTTAAAGGAAACCATTTCTGAGTGAAACATGGTGGCTACCATTGGTGACTTAGTACAAATTGTAACAAACTGTATACATATAATATTAGAGATACAAAAGTACCAAATAAATTCCAAAAAGATTAGGGTATTGTGCCACAGATACACTTAGCCATACCCAGCATGTAAAAATGAAATAGCCAAGTGAGATGGCAAAGTTATGGTGTACAATATTTCCATTCTCATAGGTCTTGCATTTCCTCCATAAAATGAAGCTGTTCCTGTTGCTGAGGATGCTGTTACTGTCAGTCATGAAGATGATCATCCTGACAGTCTATCTGCTATTTACCTTGTTTTCGAGGGTACAGTAATGATTAAAATTCTGAGGCACAATTTTTTTTAGTTGAACTAAAATTCTGTAAAACTGTTTTATTTAGTTGGTGAACATTAAAATGTATTTTGCTTTTCCTTTAGTGTCACTTTATTTAATGTTTTTTCATTTTATTATAAATAGCATATAAAAACCTTCATAAATACAGAATTTTTGAAAATCAGGCATACCTCAGGTCCGGAGGATGCCAGATTTTTGAACCTGTCCCGTTTTCCTATTCTGGAAATAGTAATTTTCTTGCTGTCATTCTAATCCTCTTGGTTCAACACTCTGATTCATTTGCTTACCCCAAATATGGAAATAAGGACTTTTGGCTTTCCTTTACCCTTCCTGATCTGCATACTCTTTCTGTGTGATTGACTTATTAGGCATTGAAACCACTAGGTTAGTATACCAGCCCGGTTTCAATTAAAAATAATCGTGTCTTGGATAAACCTCATTGGCTATGATAATGCCACTGTGCAATAAACAGTTTATACATTTTTAAGCCTTTTTTTTTGTAATAAGACATAAAAGATGGTTATAAGAAAGTTGCACCCCCTTCCGTAGATCATTGAATCAAATGAGAGCAATTTACTGATAGGGGGCAGCAGATGTTTGTGCTAGATCCCATAGACGTTCACTGTAGATCTAGCATATATAGATCCTTCTAGCTTCTGGTAGCTGGTTGTCATTTAACCCATTGTTTGTACAAACACTTCCGCTTTTCAACAGCCTGTCAACTCCTAGTACCAATGGCAAAGCAGTTGGAGGTGGCTAAATAAAATTGTGCTTATATGTGGTTACAGCCATGCTTCATACCATCTGTGTGAATAGGACCATACAAAGGTAAAGTGATGCTGTAAAGACCATTTAGAGCAAATATTCTGTACTTGTGGTTATGAATGAGAACGTGTAATGAATTTCTTCCAATGTTACAGAGCTCAGATCCAATAGGCAATCACCAAGACACTGGGAGACGATTTCCCAAGCCTCTAATACACAGTAGCTCCAAGGATGTACTGAGGTCCTTTTCAAGCAAATAGTGACTTTGCCCTGCATGCGACAGTGTCTATTTTATTACAGAATAGACAGGTGAGACTAGACAAATTACACAACAGTCTTAAGCAAGAATAACAACTCCTTACAACAACAACATTTTAAAACAATTCACCATAATTGCTCAAAGTACAGAACTGCCTTTTATCATGGTAGAAGCCAGAAGAGTAAACAAGTAATACTTGAAGCCAGACGAGGAAATGCAAAAGCCTTCCACTAATCCTGACAGACTTAGATTTGCCAATGATTGTTTGACATATAATCACAGCAAACATTCAGATAAAGGATCCATATAAATCATACAATGTCCTCTCTATTAGTTAACCTGAGCGCAACAGCATGGGTCCCTACTGTAACTCAGTGGGTGGGACTACAACTAGTTTGGCCCTGTAAATATGTACTCATTACCTTTATCTATTTTAAAATGGCTATAAACCCCATATAAATGTCAGATAGACATCAGATAATTGTTGCTTGATACAATCTTTCGTGTTTGTTTCCAGTGATGAAGGCATGAGCCCTGTATACACAGAGGCGGAATGGTGAACAATGTCAAACGACTGCTGTACACATGCCAGATTTTCTGAGATGACCCAACTATTATCTGATGTGTGTACATAGCTTAGCCAGATATAGAAAACTAGGAATGAGCGAGAATGCCACTGGAAGTCTCGCAAAAGTTTCCTCGAACTTCCAATGGAATTGCTTAGCAAAAATTTCTCGGACCCATTGGAAGTTCCAGGAAATCAGTACAGGAGGATTTCCAGGGCTGCATTCATTCATGCAGCCCTGGGAATTCTGTGTGTGATACCCGGGCACTAGATGTTAATAAACCTCTAGTGCCCGGGCATCCCAGTGGATTTCCAGCGCTACATTCATTCATGCAGCCCTGTGAATCCTATGTGCGATCCCCGGCACTAGTGATTTTCCTTTCCTCAGCCAATCAGAGAGCACTGGAGGTATTGAATGGGAAGACTTATCCCCATTTAACCTCTAGTGCCGGGGATCACACACTGAGCTGATCAATGAATGCAGCCGTGGCTCAGTTATAGCTATAGAAAACCTGTCATAGTTTTTAAAATTGAGCCTTTTATACCTCCAATTGCTGAACTGCATTTTTAGCTTATAGTCTCACTCTTGTTGAACCCTTGTTTACCCTATGATTAAATCCCGCCATTGACTATCAATTGTTGGGATTACCTGGAACACTTGGTAGCCATGCAATTAAAACCAGACACCTTTCTGCTTGTTATTACCTGGGCAGTATTTGCCCATCTGTGGCTACCATGAACTAAGCATGTGAGCAGCCGGGGTTGACTTATATTTAAATGTAGAGCAGAAGTTATGAAGACTTTTGTGGATAGAAACACTGGCATATGTGTGCAGTGTATGCCATAAATAGACCTGTGATCTAAATACTTATTCACTTTTAGATCAAACTTCAATGCCCACAAGCATCATCACATGCCCAAGGTTTTCTCACTTCAGTGTACCCAACGCTATCACAGGTGTTTCAAAATACTAGAAACACCCCTGATTTCCTAGCAGGGTGTAACTGCTGACCTAGGAAGGAGGATTGCTTAATGGCTAATAGCATTTAAAGGCTGCAATGTGACTATATAGGGCACACCCGATTATATCTTATATTTATATTGGCTCTGCATATTATTGAGCCATCTCTGCCTATGACATACACGTCACAATCATTAAAGCTAAGATTTACCTTTAGTCTTGCACGGTTATTCAGGCTTCTCTTCTAAATAACTTAATGCAACTATCTATCTATCTATCTATCTATCTATCTATCTATCTATCTATCTGTCTGTCTGTCTGTCTGTCTGTCTGTCTGTCTGTCTATCTATCTATCTATCTATCTATCTATCTATCTATCTATCTATCTGTCTGTCTGTCTGTCTGTCTGTCTGTCTGTCTGTCTGTCTGTCTGTCTGCCTGCCTGCCTGCCTGTCTATCCATCCATCCATCTATCTATCTATCTATCTATCTATCTATCTATCTATCTATCTATCTATCTATGTCAAGGGCCATCAGGGTGCTCTACATAGCATTCTGAAAACATCACAGCACCAAACCCCCCCTTGGTTACACCAAAATGCTGAGACTGTGTGAATAATAAGAACTGAAATCCAATGAATAAAGGGGAGCAGGCCAGGGACAGTAAGACTGGGGAGGGAAAGCCCAAGTCCATTGGCCAAACTTGCTAGACATATGACTCAGATTCATGTGAGTGAACTGCTGATCTTTGTACAGCGCTGTGCTATATGTCAGAGCTATATTTGGATGTATGTATTATTTATATAGACTAGCCCACCACTGGTGGTCCGCGAGAAAATTTTGGGAGTCCGTGGCTCCGGTCGGTGGACCCCCGAGCGGAGTCAGGAAAGGGATGCACCAGCCAGAGCCGCGGACCATGTCGCCTGGACACAACCCGCCCACTTTCCCATCCCAGGCTTAGACCTGCAATGGGAGAGTGGGCAGGGTTATGCATTCATGACGCCACTATGAGGGAGGTTTCTCCCCCTTTAAGTGACACCTGGCTCCCCACGCATGCGCTGTCAGGAGCCGGTAGTTTTAGTTTTACTGGACTAGCTGATAACCTGGCATTGTCCTGGGTATTTATTTATTGCAATGCTATAATATACAGAAAAAGGAATATTAAAAAACTATAGTGATAATCTTGTCTACGGTGTTGTTTCATTTTTTTTGCCTTTGATTGCACTCGTTCAATTGCTTTACACTTTCTCGAAGGTGTTGTTACAGGCCAAAAATTTGTAAAAGAGTCCAAAAAAAAGTATGTAAAAATATAAGCAAAAGGCACACTGTCACTGAGCAATACATACACACATACATGTAAATATACCTCCCTCATATACCACAATGCTGTACAAAGGTCAGTGGTGCACTCACATGAATCTCAGTCATATGTTAAGCAAGTTTGGTTTAAATGTCTCGATGCGTTTCCTAGTGATGGTGGAAGACAGCAAGTTTGGTTGAAATGTCTCAATTCCTTTCATCCAAATATAGCTCTGACATATAGCACAGCGCTGTACAAAGATGACAGGTGCACTCGCATGAGTCTCAGTCATATGTATTGCAAGTTTGGTTGAAATGTCTCCATGCGTTTTTGAGTGATGATGGAACATACACACACACACACTTTCAAATGCAAAAAAAAATAAATAACACCACAGACAAGAAAATCCTGGGGACAGGAAAGACTTGCCAGGCTGCGCGGGAGAGCTACTACATCTAGAGCTTTAGAGACAGTACAACAGCATGAGGCCGAACTACAGGATAAGAGAGATAGAGCTACTACATATAGAGCTTCTGAGACAGTACAACAACATGAGACCTGAGTACAGGAAATGAGAAAAAGAGCTACTAAATCTAAAGCTTCAGAGACAGTACAACAGCATGAGGCCCGATTACAGGATAACAGAGATAGGGCTACTACATCTAAAACTTCAGAGACAGTACAACAGCATTAGGCCTGACTACAGGAAATGAGAGAAAGAGCTACTACATCTAGAGCTTCAGAGACAGTACAACAGCGTGAGACCCGAGTACACGAAATCAGAGAAAAAGCCAGATGATCACGGACTGCTCAACATTTTGACTTAGCATTGGAAGGATTCATACTACTCCCAGCATGCAAGTGTTACCATCGGAAAAATAGAAATGGTTTGTAGTTACTGTGAAGCTAAGAAATTTAAATCTGAGTCTCCTGGTATTTGCTGCAAAAAAGGGAAAGTCAAACTCTGCCAACTGAAAACACCACCACAAGAACTTTGGAATTACACATCAGCAAACACCTCAAATAGTCAAAGCATTTTCCTAATACCATCAGAAAATACAACTCATGTTTCCAAATGACACCATTCAGCGCCACATCAGTTGTTCAACAGCCTGGATTTCCATCCATATTCACGATTTACCATAAAGCAGGATTGTTACTACTACTGCCAGATCAACCACCAAAATTTCCACAACTATATTTTATTGAAAACAAACTAATAGAAACTGACCAGAGGTGCGCCAACATCTCAGGAACAAAATTTCAGATTGTCTTAAAGTTACAAAGGATGTTTTATGAGCACAATGTTCTTATTAAAACATGTAAAACAGCATTGGAACATATGCCAATAATTTAGGTTAATTTAATTTAATTGTATTTTAATTTAATTTGTATATTA
>NC_092861.1:89019142-89020836 GCF_032062135.1 Pyxicephalus adspersus
TAACTGGTCTGTAGTTACCTGGTAATGACTTTGCTCCCTTTTTGAAGATAGGAACCACATTGACGTTACGCCAATCATCAGTACCTTGCTAGTGACTAAACAGTCTCTAAAAAATTAGAAATATTGGCTTTGAAATAACCAAGCATTGCATTTGTAAAAAATGTATTGAGAGTATTAGGACTTATTCCTATAAATGCATTGCGTGTGTTAATACAAAATGCAACAAGCACAGCACATGCATTGATGTGCGGGGTTGCCATTTATTAGTAATGATTCCCCAACACACCATAGGAACGCATTGTAGCACACAGCACAGGAATGTGTTAAAACACATGGAAATGTAGTGTGCTTTAATGAAATGCAGAATATATGACATTTGCATATAGTGCAGATTATTTCAGTTCTCAAACAAATAGGCTGACAACCACAATGCACTGCAATGCAAACAGTTTATATAAATGTTATATATATATATTTATATAAAGTTATAAATGAGTTTATAAAATGCACCACATTGCTAATCTTTGACCGAGCCCTTAAAATAGTTATTTACAGTTTTGTAAGCGAATTTTACATCAAAGGTATTTTGTGGACATGGAGAGACCAGCATTTGGCTGATGTATTTAAAAGCCTTCATGAAATGGAATGAATCTTATATGCTGGTACCTAGTTCTAAGGATTAGGGAGGTTGTCTTCCCTTAGAGTTTTATAGTTTTATAATAATTGTTAAGACATGGTGTCTTATATGTAAGTATGTTAACCAAGTTTTGTTTTTAAATTTTTTTATATCTATGTGCCATTATTACATTGTATGATTTGATGAGTTTAATTAGGGGAACAATCTTCTCCTACATTGAAAAAACATGCTTGCAGGCTAACCTTATGATGTGTATGTATGAAGAACTATGGGTTGTACAGGGCATCAAGCCTTTCACAACAAATTTTGGCTTAGTGTCCGTGAGCATGTTAAAATCATTTTTTAATTAATTAACAAATTAACCTTATTGAAAACTTTTGGGCCAGAAACTGCACTTTAATAACCTATAGCCAGCATGTGGTGTGATGAAAACTTTAATAGTGTAGGAACCATGAAATTAGATTGCTATAGATTATTTTTTGCACATAGTTTGTAATCAGCATACTGCATTTTTAAATTACACTGTGTATTTGTCTCTCTAAGGTAGACAACATGAACCAAACAATGATGGATCTACATTTTTGGGTTTATTTTTTAGGTATGTTTGTGATATAATGAATACAGAAAAGGACCTTTCAATATTATTATCTGAAAAAATAAATTCAGTTTAATTCATAGTTTATCATGGTGTATTATCTCAATGCCACCACTAGGTGGCAGTAGAGGTGTGCCCTGTGTCATTATTTGATTATTGCAGAATGGTTGTAGTTCAATTGTAAACTTTTATTAGCTACCTTGAGTTACTGAGTTGAGTTAAGCTTTAGGATATGCTAAAATCTTTTTATCATGCTTTTTTATACCTACACAAGAGGTTTATAAAACCCAAAGAAGGCTATTTAGAAATCTTTAAATCTTAAATTTTTAATTTAAGTTTGCCACTAGATTGAAATCAATCACACTACATCAATGCTGCCTTTAAATCAGTATACAATCCTTGCACCTATGTCACTATGATCATTGCACTGTGAATAGATTGTGCAATGAATGTGGGACATGA
>NC_092861.1:89022212-89061721 GCF_032062135.1 Pyxicephalus adspersus
ATCTTTAAGCCAGTTCTCTATCCTTTTACAGATTGACTTTTCTAAACCTATCGACCCTAACTTGCATAATAACTATCTGTGGGGTACGGTGTGAAATGCTTTAGCAAAGTCTAAGTACAACTGCTATTCCATTTACCAGTAGTCTGCACTGAAGTTTGTGTATTTCTTCCCATGCAGAATTGACTGTATGCATATCTTGGCATCTCCTGAGGCTGCTGGGACTGAATGAACTCCAGCACACATGTGGTCAGTCAAGATCGCCAAAGATCCAACACCCGGAATAAGAGAGGAGGAAGTGAAATGGAGCAAGGACAGGTTAATGTAAATAAAACATGTCAATCAGACAGTTATGGTAATTTTTTTTTGCAGAAGGACTTTGCCTGTTCATTCTACAATAAAGAACTTGCCTGCTTGCAATTTTTTAAATTTAGTTCCACTTTCACAGGGATACAGCTAGGTATATTAATAATTTGTATGATATTTTACCAAATTTAGTGCATGCCACAAACACAAGATATAATACTTTGTTATTATTGCATGCTTCCATGTTTATAAAATTAGATAATGGAACAAGGCAGCTGACACATCCTAAAACTCAGATCTGTGGCAGGAGAATGTTATCCTGGTGGCTCCTGGCAGCTGGCACCTTTCTAGCTGTTAAGTTGTTTGAACCACAGTGCTGCTTCCTAAAGAACAGTGTTTGATAATTTGACAGCAGGCGGTAGTGAACAGTGCTAACGCATACTGCCACCTCTATTCATTTTCTATTGGGCTGCCACAAGTAAATGCTGCATGTAACTCCTCCCCCAAGGCAGTTACTGGCATGAGGAAGCAGAAACTGCACCTCCACTTTACCGCCAGTCTGAAAATAGACTTAATGTGCACATTGAATTAAATCACCTATTCTACATTGTGCTAGATGAGAATGTGGCACCATCTACCCAAAAGTTGAAGCAAAACCAGAAATTGATCTTTTAACACAATAAGGATTGCAAGCAAATCCACCCAAGAATGGCTCAAAAAGAAAATATGGAGATTTATGAACTAGTATAGTCAAAGTTTATATTCGAATTTGTACAGATTGAAGACCCGACAGTAATGTAAGTAAACCCATAAACATTTTCTCATTGAAAACATTTTACTTGGAGAAAGGTTAAAAAAATCACCAAGTTGATATCTGAGAGTGAGAAGTTTTTTTTTAAAAATGCCTTCAAGACAACATTTTGCTTAAAGGAATGAAAAGCAGCTTTGGAGGTTACAGGTGTACTTTACAGTACATCATTACTTCTTTTGATATTTTTGTTGATTAAAGGTAATTGTTTTTAAAGGTAATTTTTTAAATGTACATTAAATATATATTTTTAATGTACAGCGCTGTGTAATATGTTGGTGCTATATAAATCCTGTTTATTATTAATAATAAGAAATGACGTGCTGCCGTGGCATTTCTCAGCTAGTAATTTCCTTTTACTAACACAAGAGGTCACTATAAGCCAACTTTTCCAGTCTTTGTGTAATACATTCTAGGAATTCATTGTAATCAAAAATTGAACTACATGTGCTTTAAAAAAAAATTGTTGGTGTGATGTAAACAGTACTTTCAATTACGTTGCGCCTCACTTCCCTGGCAGCCAGTGCCATCCTCCATGATTCAGGTTCAGTACTCGGCATCCTTCTTTACACACAATACAGAACAGTCTTGTATTGTGTGGGGATGACATCAATGCCTGCAACCGCAATCCAGACTAGCCTATGGAACAGGCAGCTGGTCCCACAAAAGTGGACTTTGTAAGGGAATGTGGAAAATGTGGAAAAGGTAAAAATAGTAATATTTAAATGAGCCCTAGATATAAACAAGAATTCAAGCATTGCAAGGTAGGGCTACCCTACTTCAGGGAAAATGTTTAATGAATCTGGATTATAGCTTTTACCCCCCTAGCGTTCTAATTTTGTTCATATTTCCAAGCAAAAAGCATTACATTTTTTTGCATGGGAACTTATTTTACATTGTAGGCCTATAATTCTTATGCATAACTCACCGAAATATGTCCAATATGTAATACATTTATTAATAAACTTTAAATAAAAAAAACACAAAAATTTGTTAAAAAAATTAAAAAAAATCGTGAAACTTGTAATTTAACTGTACAGTAGCATTTATAATAAATATATATATATATATATAATATAATTTTATATATATAAAGATTTCTTTGTATTGGATTCAATACAACTATTTTGCATTGAATCCAATACAAAAATATTTGAATTTTCTCTTGCTCCTCCCGCCCGCACCGACACATGCACCAATGTCACTGGGAAACCCCGGAGAACGTCTCTGCATTCGCCGGCTGAAAATCAAAGGAAGAAGACGTGTCCCCAGGACCTGCAGGGACCGGCAGGACGCCGGGGGACGCCAACGGAACAAGGTGTTTTTTTAATGTTTTTAGCGCCCCCGAGTGTGATTTGAGATAACAGCTTTTAGCATGTAAAATCACACTTTTTTTCTCATGTAGAGTCACACTCGGGAATACCGCTAGAGGGGTTAAACCGAGTTAGGGAACCATGTTTTCTAAAGTGTAATTAGGTTGCATAACGAATAATAAAACCTTTCTCCCAACTCAAAATTGCCTTTATAGTTATCATACTTGTCTTTGCCCTCTAGTTATGTTATATGAGTAATATATCTCTACCTGTTCGACAACCCATTATTCTAATTGGCAAAATTAGGTTCTATCCCATTTATAGGAGGACACGTAAGTAAAAAAAATACCATTCTGTTGCTTGCTGCCAGTTTATCAGTCAGGCAGAGCCTTCCTAGTTTGTTTACTCATCAATTAGAAGCTTATCCTTTGCTAGTCTACATTAAATAATCACAAAGGGGAGCTGGGTGTTTTTGGTGAGAGCAGGTTCCAGGAGAAATAGGACCTAAGTCTGTTTAACTATTTGTGAAAAGTATTTTGTTCCTAGATGTAATAATGTATGAAGTTTATTCTGTGATGTGTGGCAGACCTATAGGTGCAGAGAGGACATTATGGCTTTACGTCTGCTTAGAGTTACTGAGGAAATTCTGTCACTGATCAAATTGTGGTACACCACACATTATTGTGTGCTGTGAATGAGAGCTACAGCAATGCTGGCAGGGAAGCCAAAATCCAATAATAAGGTCCACACAGACAGCCATTTTATCAAAGTTTTTGGTTTTAGTAATGACAAAAATGGTAATTCTGAGTAAAGTGTTTCTTTACATATCAAGGACAGATCTTATGGTTACATGGCAGAGGAAGCAAAGCAGGTACCTCGCGTAACAAAACTAATTATAAAGATCAATGGAAGCAAACAAAAAGGGCCATGTTTGAAAGTATCCCTCACCACATGGCTCAATAGGCAAGCTCAGTGCAAAATCCAATCCTATCTATATGAGGGGCAGCAAAAAATATAAGCCTCATTAAAAAAAAATTAACAAAAATCATATTTAGCAAAAAATTATCTGATTTTAGCCAAATAAAAAGCTAATGGAAAGGGAAACACTAAAGATGCAATTTCTAAGCTCTGTTTATTAAGATGCTAGTTGCCTGAGTGTAATGTTCTTCCTCTTACTTCACTACTTTGAAAAAAACACTTCTCCAACTTTCCTGGCTGGAATATGTGTTGTGAGCCAATTACGCAGGGCCCGTAGGCCAACTTGCTTGTTAAAATGTCAGCAGCTTCTTTAGTCGTTCCTAGCAAGGTTTCCAATCATTTGTCTTCAGCAGTTTGAGAGTCACTGTTTTATAACAAACATAGGGAGAAAGAATTCCAACATTACTGTCAACTGATTTTTAAATTTTTTTTATTATTAATTAACTGATTATTGAAGCTGATTTTCAAATAGTCAGAACAAATAAATAGATAAAAAGTTCTGATTTCATTCTTACAATCCTGACCTGCATTTTAGTTTTGGATTAGAGTCTCAGAGTCAGTCAGTTACTACAATTTTCAGTAAAGAGGCAGCAATAGGATCCAACATATTGGGCCTGATTTATTATAGTTCTTCAAGACTGAAGAAGATAGACTATCATGGGAAAACCTGGGTGATCCAATAAACTAAAAAATAATTTGCATTTTGTTAGCAAATCTTTTCCGCCTTGAAGCAGATTCATTCCATGCTTGTTAAATCACCCAGGTTCTCCCATGATAGTCAGAAAGAAACTTAGTTCCACATGTGCTGATATATATATATATCATATTATCATCTGAAGGTGGCGCTCTAAATCAAGAAACTACAAAACATGAGAGCATAGACTTTTATTAAGTTGTCAAAAGATACACAGTACTCTTGAGCATACACATAAATGGAAATGCATGAAAGAATATAATACAGTCATCAGATAAAAGTGTAAACAGTCAGGTAAACATGACTCTCTGCTTACAGGTTCATTTGAAATCAGTATAAATATATCTAAAAGTGAGGTAAACCTTTGGAAAACAGCTCTATCACAGCAGACCACATGTCAGGGCTTTATGTTACATAGTTCTTTCACAACTATAAATTCTTGTCAGAAAAAAGAAGAATTCCGTGCTAAATAATTTTATATATATATATATTGTGTTTTCTGTAAATTTACAGTAGGAATGTTCCTTGAACAAAATAAAAAACAGCCCCTTGTAAAAGAAGATGTTAGACAATTATCCAATTAATGGACACATGCTAGATTTGTGTCACTAGAAACTTTCTTTTGTGATCTTTTCCAGTGACATGAAAGAATAAGCTCTGTACACACAGCACTGTTCTATTCTATGGAGAGAAGAGGGAGAATTAAAAAGTGGCACCCCAATGTTCACAGGAAGGTACAATAGTCATCTCTGCTTGGCTGTTCATTGATCTGCCAGGATGGATTGATCAATAATGTCATGATTATACATAGCCTTAGCCATATACAAGCAGAAGTTCCAAAATGTATTGCAGAAAGAGAAAGGTGATGTCCCTTCAGCAATTTAACATACCTACCTGCTTGATAGCTGTTATTATCTTTAAACAAAAAACTCTGAGCTGAGCATTTGTACCATAAGACGCTGGGAAACCGGGATAAGAAGATCAGGTGAAGATGGCAGTGCCCGCAAGGACAGGTGAGTACACCTGAAAAGTTGCAATCAGACAAGTAAGGTTATTTTGTTGCAGAAGGGGCACTGCCTGTTCTATCGGCAGGACTAGGCTGGTTATGAATTTGTAAATTTAGTTCTGCTTTAAGTCTAAAATTCATTCTCTTGCAGAGATACAGGCGCTACTACTCTCTGACGCTTCCAGATGAGTCAGTAACAAGTGAGGGCTAGATTTAGAAACAAAAGCAGTGGGGGACTGACATATTATAGTTCCTCCAGATGTCCAATACATCATTACAGGACAAAGTAGTGATAACAGCTGGAGGAAACACCTACAGAAGAGGCCACATTATTCAATGCACCTGAAAGTGTCACATAACTCCAGAAAAGAATAGAAATCTTACCCCCCTCCCCCAGCAGGTATTCAGCATGTTCTTTTACAGGGGGCTTTGTTTAAACTGTATTATTACAGAGACATTGTCAATTTGAGTCTTCTGGGTATACATTATGCAATGTTCAATTGATGATCTTTCAATCAATATCATGATTGTAATTATAAATTGTATATTACAATCAATAACAGTTATTTTATGTACCTTCCCCTTGATTAAAAACTGATCTGAACTATATTTAATTACTTTATATTGAATTGAAATATTTATCTTAACAAAAAGTGGTTTCCATCCTTCCAATACAATGGGTAATCCGATTAGTAGAAAAAAAGGTGATTGATCAATTTTCAATCAACATTCAGTCCAAGTATCAATCATAAATACAATCGTCAATGGATTTGTTATGATCAATTTAACATTTTCATTTATTAAATAAAAATTATGCAGTAAATGACTTTATTCAGAGCTTTAATCGGATATCTGTTTTTGAGTTCCTAGAAGGTCCCATACTACCTGTTGGACATGTTACATGAGAAAGTATCACCAGACAGGTTATACAGAGAATTAAACAGTACGCCTGGTAATACTCTCTGTGGATGGGAATATTCAAAACGACAAGGAGGTAGCAGAGTTTGGAACCAGGGCAGGCCGTATCGTTGAAGTCCTCATTAGATAGGTGACTCCAAAATCCCACCAAAACTTCACCAAACCTATAATACTGCTATTTTTAGACCTGACACTTTAAAATAACAAATCATTATTTTTAAATATGCAAGCACAGTAAAAAGTTTTACTGTACAAGGGTATTATGAGATGAAGCTTAATGTAATACTTGTTTAACAAACTCCAAGAATCATGTATAATATTTAACAGAAAGTCCAAGAGTGCTTCATGGTTAGTTTCATTCATGTATCAAACATTAAAATGTATCAGAAGAGTTCCTGGAGACCTTCAGATCATGGTTGTCCTATATCAGTAAACAAAGCTGTCAGTATTGTCTCTTGCACAGAATCAGATATATGATTTAGCAATGACTGGTTGTTATAGACACTACAAGCAGTTATTTTTTAAGAATCTTTTGAAAGATGTCTACTGTGCAAAACTGTGACATTATATTCTGGAAACTAAGAACTTCAATGATCATATCACTTATAACCTAACATATCATGTAATATACTATGTGTTGGCACCTGTAGGTCAGTCTTAGATGGACAGGCTATGCCCTTTATTCTGTAATTCTGTATACTGTCACACATGCCACACAATTGCATAAGTTGTATGCTTATGATGAAATAAATAGATAAAGAGACAGAGCCACCAGGCAGTTATACAAAAATAAAATTAGCACACACCAATATTGTTCCCGGAATAAACCAATTTTGCATTGTCGGGATATTGCCAATATTGCACAATAATATCTTGATATAATGGCTTTGAATAATGCCACTTATGTGGAGAGCCCAGGAAATGGGAAATTTGCTTAGGGAAGTGCAATATTTGTTATCATGAAATCCAGTGATGTAAATTGTTTGAATTGGAGGGGCCTACAAACACGAGATGGTAGCTGAATTCAACTTGCTAACAATTGTTATTACTGACGATCTTTGTACAGACACGCAGGTACAAGTTCATATTGGCTGGCCTGGCCCGATCAAGCATTGCCCTGTCATTGGACAAAATAATAGTGACTTGGTGACAAAGTCGCCCGTTAAGCCTCATGTCATAACCTCCACAAATTACAAATAAAAACATACATGACTTTATTCAACAAATTACAAACAGTGCTTATGTAATGATCTAAGTACATGTAAATCTGATGTGTACAAAGCATTGCACTTCACTACTGGTATTTGCAAAGTTTAATTAAATAGACCAAACAGTGTGCTATACAACACATACATAATAGAAGAATTGCAAAGTAAAGGATTATCATTGCCCATAAAACACTGCAAATGTGTTCTACCATAGTACAATGGATTAATAATAATACATAAGGTTTGTGTGGTATTGTACCCCTATATACATATAGAGTATTTGCATCTACATAGGAATGTCACTCTAATACAAGGTTACATCCTGTATAAATGTTTAAATCAATCATAGATCTGTAAATATGTGCAAGGGTGCACGTAAGCCTTTTGTTTTGGGTAATAAAATTCTGGCATTTCTTAGGACAGTAACTTCTACACAGGTACACAACACTTCTCTGTCTGTACTCTTTCAGCCATAGCCATATCAGTACAATGTGTACTATTGCACTTGTTATTAACAACTGAACATGAACTCCTTATTGAATAACATTATTCATTCCTTCCCAGGTATCAAGGAGCCTTTACTGCAATCCTAACACCTATTAGAGCTCAGTACAATGTGCTATTCATCCCTGGTGACACCTTGCCAGTGTCAGAATCACTAAAGTTAAAATGATAATATTACTAGGAAGAGATGTTCCATCACTTCTGGAACTGCTAATGAGTAAGCAGCCACAAAGTGACTTACTGCTTATTTAGACCAACCTTTTGGAACTCACAGACCACTAAATGCACAGACTCCGGACCACGCATGTGTGCTGAGCCGTGTGTCACTCAAAGAGTGACGTCATGATGCCAGAACCCACCCACTTCAAACACACCACCTGCCCATCCCCCTGGGCCTGCGATGCGTGTGGGAGACATGGTCTGCGGCTCTGAACGGTGTACCGCCCCAAACGGGGTCCTTCTCCTGGCCCTGCTGGGGGATGCAATGGCCAGAGCTGCGACCCACCTGTCCGATGGCCCACTAGTGCAGTGGCCGCCACCTTTTTGGTCCCGCCGACTACTAAAATCACTGACTCCTGACTGCACATGCGCGGGAAGCTGGCTGTCAATCAAAGGGGGAGAAACCTACCCCGTAGTGACATCATCATGACATAACCCCACCAACTCTCCCATCTCAGATCTTAGCCTGCAATGGGAGAGTGGGTTGGGTTGTGTCCAGAAACACAGCCTGCCCACTTCCCTGAGCCTGGGATTTGTACTGGGGATGTGGTCCGTAGCTTTGGCCAGTGCGCCCCGCCAGTGGGGTCCTTCTCCTGACCGGGGGTTGGTGACCCCTGATTTAGACAGCAAAGGTGTGACTCCACAGGATAATAAAAGTTGCATTGTCTGTTGTCACTGGTGAAGTGTTGCCAGCCACACTTTGTCCATCTGACATTAGCCTTAGTAAGGCTTCCTGCATGACAAAGGAAAGGAACATCTGCTATAAATTCTATGTGTTTAAACTTGAAAACAAGCATGTTACATATACTGGGTCAAAAGGTGGTGTATTTGAAGATTCAAAGGACATTTGTCAGCTAATCCAGATCTTATGTCTTCTGCAGTTTACATTTGCTCCAGCACCTACAATATAGATAGAGCATACATACTGGCTTATTTATTAAGGCAATGCCTATGGCATAAGGAATGTGAGAAGTCCAGTAGTCTGTAACAGGCAAGCAGATTTAGTTAGCGTTCTTGACCATGTTAGTAAATTGAATTATAATTAGTTGTTATGTGTCACTGTAGGTTATTCTTTACGTTCTGCCCATTGGAATGCTAAGTTACATACATGTCACCTGAGATGAACAGTCGCCCTAGTAAAGTTTAAAACTATGGTTGTCATTCCCAAACTTTGGAAGAAGAAGGTTAAAACATAACTTTATCCTGGATATTCCCCTTTAACACACTGTATAACATGAACTGATCAAATGAGATATAGATAAAATGTAGCACCAAATAACATCACAGTAAGGACTGAACAACAATATTGTGGAGGAGCAATGCGTACAGTAGGCTGAACAACAGCAAACTGATCATACTTGTCATTATTCTACAAATGACATGACTCGGCTCTGTGCAGGATTGCATATTATTACGAGACATTTACACTAAGCCCAGCAATATTTTATGAAGTCCCTTGTGTAAAAATAATTAATTTAAAATAAAATACGTAGTAATAATAATATAGATATTTATAACCAAATCGTTCATGTAAAAGTAGGGACAATAACATATAATAATTAATCATGTTTATTTATTGTATAAAAATCACAGTCACATCCCTAACAAAAGTG
Source organism: Pyxicephalus adspersus (assembly GCF_032062135.1). NCBI lineage: Eukaryota > Metazoa > Chordata > Amphibia > Anura > Pyxicephalidae > Pyxicephalus > Pyxicephalus adspersus. The sequence goes on from NC_092861.1 coordinate 89,031,777, forward strand.
AAGTAAGGACAGAAAAGCTTGCTTGGTGCATGCCAGTTTGTGGTAATAGACAAGCTGATTACTTGGTGATTCCACGTGGAGACAGGCTTTCTCCAGCCACAAGTATGGTCAGGTCAGTCAGGGTAATGCCTCAGTCACGTGGCACCCACTGGTATGTCCTAATTAAGCCTATTTTCCAATTGCAGGATCTTTCAGAATGAAGCATGTCCAAGAAATGAGCACTAAACCTGCACAACCATCCAACCAATCATTAGGTTGACTTCCATTTCATTATTATTCAAAAAAATGTATGTAAATGGAGTAGAGAAGAGTTAGGTTCTTATTGCCTGTGATATCTGTCATCTAAACGACAACAATGGTTGTCACCAGCATAGAAGAGAGGGAAAGCCACAAATTGTCACACTGACAACTGTTTAGGATGGGATTACCTTTTTACTGGAAAGATTTTGTTAATTTAAAAATTGTCTTCTGGGCAGGAACTGTAGGGAAAATCCCCAAAAGCAGGACACAAAAATAACTGAATAGAAGTTTTAACCCTTCCCTACTGCATTTAGAACCAAACTAGGCTTTACATACATTTTAAAGCTTATAGAGTAAAATTCGATCCAGATTCCACAGAAGACAAGAAAGGGGAATGATGGTTATTTTAGGCCAAAACAAGAATTTCTTTGGACAGTGATGGGTGTATAAGGCGTATTTTTTCATGGCTGTCATGTGGGTTAGGGTCAGCTTACTTTGTGGCCTTTCCTGTAGTTTTTTGGTCACTCGGCAGACAGTTATAATCCATACCAAATAGTCTGAAAATGTGAACTAATTTTGATGACTTTGCTCACACTTCCAATCTGTTGTGGCAGAAGGAATGCTACACCGAGACTGTATCTTCCTATTGTTCAAGGCAGTAATAAAAATACAGTAACTTCTACTTCTGGCTTCCCACAATGCCCGGTTACCTGGCTGCCATGCTGACTTGTTGTCATCATTGCTTTATGAGTGACTAATAGTGCAGAGCGTGAGATCTGCATTCTGTTCTGATTTTTGGGCCAGTGACTGTGCCTACCAAGCAACCAGATGTTCCAGATGGCCAGAAATGTGAACCTCCATATATCAACAGGTGCTTTTAAAGTAAAGTTTTTCCAATAGAGATAAGGGGAGTGTCATAGTTAATCACCTTCTATAAAAAGCTAGTTGTTTGGCTGCTTAAACCACTGGCTTAAAATCAGAAAAATGTAAGCAGATACCTTTTTACCATTTGGGAATAAGTCAGCAATGGAAGCCTCCATAATGCACTCAGTAAAAATAAGGAGTATTTAGGGATATATTACTGCCTTGTACATGGGTAACAGTCACTGAGGTCTATCCACTTTATTGCTACAATATACTGTCCATTATCAATGTTCCATCTTCACACAAGTGTACAAAACCATACATGTGTTTTGAAGTTTTATTGCAAACCCTTAGGTTTGGTCACAAAAAGATACATTTCCTCTTATTATAGTACATTGGCATTTTTGTCAGTACATCCATCAGTTTAAATATACAACTCTAGAATATATACATGTGTACAAAGATGGTCAGGAATGTCAAAAAATAAAATCATAAATAATGTACATTTAAACCACATATTACAGCTTCAAACAACTAAATGTGGGGCATTTTGGTCCATAAAACCCATTTCTAAAAATAGAAATCTTTGAATAGCAGCAATGCTTTACTTCAAGCATTTAAAACAAAAAGGTCATTGCAAGCCCATGGCAATACACTTAGTTAGTACTATCTAAACAAAACTAAAAACAAAAAATGTACATTAAACTTCACTTCCACATATGGAAGAAAAAATGGTACAATGCCCCAGAATTAGTGTCACATTAATGTGTGAAAAACAAAAATCACAGGTATACTGCGATCGGGAGTCACACGGATACCATTGTTCACTTGTGAAAGCAGAGTCCACCAGCCAAGAAATTCCACCTCATCTGGACAGTTCTCAAGCTATTCTGGACCTCTGAATTGAGAAAGGCACGTTGCAAAATAAAACAAAACCATATTATAAACTTCAGATGTTCTTCACACTTCAATATCTTTTCTTGAAACTTCTCAATCTGCCTACCAAGTCTGAATCTGCAGTCCCACTGGCGGAGTTGGTTCTTTATGAAATCAGCTTCTCGAAAACGGAAGGCCGTGCCTGTAATAAAGTCACTTATTTTCCCTCGTTGACTAAGCTCCACTGTGCGTTCTTCCAGAAAAACTGGTCATGTTGAAAATTAAGGCTGTGATGCTGTCATGAAGGATGTGCAACTTTGTGATTGACTAAAATGTGACCACATGGTGATAGAAACCATTCTCAAAGGAAGGACTCCATGGGTGGGGCATAGGAAAAGCCCATAAAAGCATCTGCTGCCTCTTTTATGCTGGCTGTTATGAGGATGCCATCAGGTGACTGGCCAATTGAATTTGGAATTGGTTCTTCTGTGAATTCTGGATCAAAGTGTTGCAAATCACTTGGGCCACTCTGTTACAAAAGGAAGGAAGACAAAAACAGTTTAGGACCATGAACTTGCAAATTAGGGTGAAACTTCCCAATAATACCACCCCAGCCACCAAAATCAACAGAAACTCTTCTTGTCATATGGGCCAGTCTGGCACTATATTTTATTAGAGATTAGTGCTGTAAATCTGAATAATACAGGACAGCACCACTACTTATTCTTATTCAAGTCTGATTTACATGCAAGTGAACTAATTAAACTGCAAACCTAAACTCTCCAACATTAAAAATAACCCGGCATTAAGGCATAGCTGCCTAATACTTACCACATTTGGGTTAAAAGGAGGTGTAATCTTCTTATTGATGAGATCATCCCAGTTAATTGGAGAGAAAAAGATGTGGTTCTTAATCTCCATCTGTCGGCAAAGGAGGAATTAGATTAGACCAATCAAAAGTAATTATGCAGACATGATCTTTGAGTGTCAGAGCAGCACGAGTAGTTTTAGAATCTCTACTTACAAAGTCGTTCTTGGCACCGAGTCTCTTAGTCCGATCCTTTTGCAATAGGCCCTCCAGGAGATTCCTGGCTGAGTTGGTTATGTTTGGTTTCAGCTGCAGGGGTTTCTTCAGGATGTTGTCATACATTTCAGCGGTATTACGGCTGTAAAAGGGTGGCTGTGGGAAACAAGGGATTTGGTTAGATTTGTGGTCAACACACCATCATTAATACAGCTCTCCTTAAAATTAAGTTATAGGAAAAGTTTTTTTATGGTACTTACCAGGCCATATAGCATTTCGTACAGTACTGCTCCTAAGCACCACCAGTCAACTGTTCTATCATAAGGCTGTTTGTGAATAACCTCCGGTGCTAGATACTGGAAGAAGAATCACAATTATTAGATAAGCCACACTTTGATGAACAGCAGCAATGTCATATTATAATATTAAAAAAATAATAAAGAAAATACAAAACATACCTCTGGAGTGCCACAGAAAGTAGAGGTTGTGCCATTGGGCTCAATGTTCTCTTTGCAGAGTCCAAAATCGGTCAGGACAATGTGACCCTGTGAGTCCAGTAATATGTTCTCAGGCTTCAAGTCTCTGCAAAGCAAAAATAAATACAATAAGATACTGCTGAAATGTATACACACAAGACACTGATCAATGCATATCACAATATGGAGTCATTTGGATTAAATGAAAGGTGGACTGACCTGTAAACAATATTCAGAGAATGCAGGTATCCCAGTGCACTGGCTATTTCTGCTGCATAAAAGCGAGCTCTTGGTTCCAGGAAGCAACGTTCTCTTTGTAGATGGTAGAAAAGCTAAAAAGAGAAAATATAAATAAAGATTAGAAAAGACGCTCTTGCAGCTGCACTCATACAATTGAAGTGTGCGGAGCTAAAAGACAATGGCTGGAAATTACTGGCTGATCAGTGGCATGAACCTTGGCAGCCCATAGGGAAAAGCTAAATCTAGCAACTTTCCACCCTCCGCCAGGATTTTCCCTTAGTGACGGAGAAGACAATGCTACTGCTGGCTGAAACAGGAAAAAAAGTACAATTGATGTAACTCGTGCTTACCTCTCCACCGTTGATGTAATCCAAGATGAAGTATAATCGGCTGGCTGTCTGGAAGGAGAAGTGGAGTCCAACCAGGAAAGGGTGCTTGACGTTTTTTAATAGCACGTTGCGCTCTGACATGATGTGTTTTTCCTAAGGAATAATAAAAGAAATGGTACGTCAATACCTGACAACCTGTGGAGACTTGTTATCATAGAAGAATAAAAAATGACAACCATAAAACTTTCATTGTTCTTGAAAACTAAGCAAGCATTCTGATTGGCTGCTATGGAAAAAGTTTTTTTTTGTATCTATACCATTGCATGATGCATAATCCCATATTTCACAACTAATTATAGACTTATATTGTTGGTTTCCCTAGCAGCACAATATTTTCCTCATTCTCAGATCATGATTCCAGATTGACCAGTATGAGTCACATTGACAGAAGTAAACACAAAGCATAATTACCTCTTTCTTCTTAAGGATGGCTTTTTTCTGTAAAACTTTAACCGCATAGAATTTTTCATCTACTTTGTGTCTTGCCAGCAGCACTTTTCCAAAGCTGCCCTTTCCAATGATTTTCAGAAACTGGAAGTCAGATGGCTTGGCGTGGGGATTGGAAGATGGACCAAGGTTGATCTGTTGTGATGGGCTGGGCTGGAGGACAAAATGATCTCACTTAGTATACAGCAAGGTAGCAATATATTAAAGAACATAAAATCACCCAAGCCCATAATTATATACTTGTAAATATTCTACTTGATAAGTGAGCAGTATAAAAGAGTAGATACTTACTGGGGGAGAGGGATTGCCATTTAGCAGTTCGGGCTCCTGAGGCTGGGAGATATTCAGGATGGATTGCACTTCATTCCTAAAATAAAAAGAAATGAAAACTGATGAGAACACTACACGTGTGACCACAAGAGGGCATCACAGCCTAGTTAATCAGCTTCATGTCTAGAACAAAACTTCTCTGCACTCTGATCATCATTATTACTTATAAAGCGCCAACATATACCATAGCACTGTACAACAAACAGATTACAGATGAGCATTGCATTCCCAATAACTCTTGCAGTCTATATAAAATATAGGACTAGCTGATCTCATCCATTTCTAGCATTATGGGACAAGGACTTACTGCTTGCAGTTGTAGTTGTTGGTGGAGATCTTCTGAATGAAGTCATTCAGCCCCATTCTTCTTTGTTTCATAAAAGCTGTAAGAAGACAGAAGAGAGAAGTGTTGAGTATGGGAGATGAATCCATATACACAAAGCATTCTCCTCCAGGTAACATCCAAGTGCCCCCAATGCCAATCCTGGGCACTCACCGATGAGTATTGCCACCATGCCCCTCATCTTGGAATAAGTCAGAGTAGTGGGCGCGCTGTCTGTCTGTACAGTCATGGTTGTGTTGTAATAAATCCTTAGCAGTAATGTACAATCCTGAGAGCTCGGCTCATTCTGAAGCTCTGTCCCCACAGCCCGGCCTTATATATGGGATGAGCCCAGGGGGCGGAGCCAGCAACTCACTGAAACAAACTTGGCTCAGGTTCAATGCGCCCTGATCCAGACAGAGTCAGTCAGCTGGGGCCAGCCAATGGGGGAGCCGCCCCTCGTTCGTTTCATGACGTCAAACAGGGGGTGTGGACTGAGGGCAGAAGAGGAACTTTGTGTACGGACTGTGATCGTCCTGTGCCGGGCTGACAGGGCGAGAGCTGTGTGTACAGTGCCGGGCTGATAGGGGGCGCCCTGTATGTACGGTGCCGGGCTGATAGGGGGCGCCCTGTATGTACGGTGCCGGGCTGATAGGGGGCACCCTGTGTGTACGGTGCCGGGCTGATAGGGGGCACCCTGTGTGTACAGTGCCGGGCTGATAGGGGGCGCTCTGTGTGTATATATACACCATATACTATATATATATATCATTTATATTTATGCATCGCACGTGTTAAGGTGAATAAATGAATTACTGCAGTAATATTACAGGGCTGTGATGATACAGAGCAGGGGGTATAACATATAAAGTGCACATGGCTGTGATCCCATAGATCGGGGGGTGCAGGGACTTTATTCCTATGGGTCAGGCAGTGCAGGGGCTATTGTGCCATATATTTGGGAGTGCAAATACCTTGATTCCATAGAGCAGGGACATTATTCTCATGGATCAGGAAGTGCAGATTATAGTCACAGAGTTGTGAGGGTGCAGGAGCTAGGATTCTATAAACCAGGGTGTGCAGGGTCTGGGATCCTAAAGATCAGGGTGTGCAAGGTCTGGGATGGTATAGATCAGGGGGTGCAGGGTCTGGGATTCTAAAGATCAGGGTGTGCAGGGTCTGGGATGGTATAGATCATGGGGTGCAGGGTCTAGGATGTTAGAGATCAGGGGGTGCAGGGTCTGGGATGTTATAGATCAGGGGGTGCAGGGTCTGGGGTCTTATAGATCATGGGGTGCAGGGTCTAGGATGTTAGAGATCAGGGGGTGCAGGGTCTAGGATGTTAGAGATCAGGGGGTGCAGGGTCTGGGGTCTTATAGATCAGGTGGTGCAGGGTCTGGGGTCTTATAGATCAGGGGGTGCAGGGTCTGTTGTTTCATAGATCACAGGGTGCAGGAGCTATAATTGTATGGATCAGGCATTGCAGTGTCTGATCCTGTAAATCAGGAGTGGCAGGGACTGTGATCCCATAGATCATGGTTTCAGGGCTGTGATTATATAAACAGAGAGATTAGGATTTGAGGCTGGCACATTATCTCCTCCACAATTGCCCTTGGCACAGGGGACAGTGAGAGCTATACATGTGACAACAGGCAGCATGGCCCTACTAGACATCCCAGGCAGCAGCCACAACAACAAGGGGTTCCTGATATTAGAGTCATCTGATTAGATTGTATTTTGCAGGAAATATATGAGGTGTGATATGAGAATTCCCAGCACCTGGTGTGATCAGTGTACAGGCAGACATATGTGATATGGGTACATTGCCCTCCACCTATAGAGATGTATTCTGCATGCAGCAGGTGTTTCTCCAACGCACTGGTAGGAGGCAATGGTAACACAAATAACACATCCCACTCATAGCAAATGCCTCTGACAAAGACAACACGTGAGTGGGCAGAGGGAGTCCCTGCTGGAGGTGTGTAAAGGTGTGACAAGGGAACACAAAGCCTGGGGCAGCTTTATAATCCCCCTCCTGGGCTCATCCAACTGCTCTGATGACTTCTACAAACAACAATAGCTAAATGCAATTATCCTAAAACCCCACAGGAAGAAATACAATTTTACATAAAATACAATACACAATCCTCCAATCCCCTGCATTGAATGTAGATGTCTTAATTGAAATGTATAGAGCTATTTAATGACACCGCACTAGCACGCTTCTACCAGCAGAGGGCGCTGACAAGGCAGACATTTGAATATACACAACATTGACAGTAGCTGAGCTCTGGATTGTACACTACATTTTTCTGACACTGTACACTAAAAAATAACCACACAACGATTAACAATCTACATCCGAAATCGTACAGCCTGAATTGTTGATGGAGTTTAAACTTCTAGTTTGCAGATCACTATCTGTAAAGCATGTATAAAAAGTTATTGTTACAAGTGTACACTTTGATACAGTAAACTACACCTTAGAGCACTTTCAGCTAATATCATAACTAATAACCAATTCCAGTAACCCTAATGCTGTGTAAGCAGCTGCTGATGGTGTGTAGTTTGTGATCCCTGCAGGTATTAATCACCTGATCCATCCATCAAGCAGGATCTCATCTTAAAGTCATTAAAAGTTAGCTGAGAATTCACAGACAATGCTAAGCCCATAAAGAGATTAAACACATCAGGCAGCCCTGTGTTTTATTTCCCCAGCATGATCAGCAGAAAACAATAGGACTTTCACTTGTTTACAAGGCTGCAGGACAATGTCACCCCTGTGGATGATAAAAGCCAGGTCTGATCCCATTCACCTGGATCACACAGCAATGAAGAGATCTAAAGCAAATAAGAGAGACTTACCTTTCAGAGGAGACTTTTCTGATTTAGTTCTCATATTGGAATGCAGCTATGAAGTGGCAGTCATATAATCCAAGGGATCTGTACTCCTCCCCCCTACAGGCTGAATAGGATCCACAGAACAGAGTAAAGGGAGCCTGTATGGTGCTAGCAGCTAGTTTATGAAGCCACAACCAGGCTGATTAGCATAGAGCAGATAAGGGGACATGGAAACATTGGCTGCCTGGCTCTGCCCACTTCAGCATCATCACAGCTTCCAAAAGTCACCAGTGTGCCCCAGCTGGCAGGATGAGAGGGGTCACCACCTACTTCCAATGTCAGGACAGAGACAGCTCTGGAATAGTACAGGACAGACAGACTTTACAGCTAAGGAAGGAAGCTCTCAGGAGACAGCTCTGCTGCTATGTGGCGCCTGGCTGGGGTTGTCACCCTGACTTGTGTCATCTGCATGAAAGTCAAGTTGTTGAGACTTTTCTTCCTCCTGGCCGGATACCTAAAGGGTGGAGCAGGCGCCCCATGTTCAGCCCTGCCACCTACTAAGCATTTCCTAACAGGAAAAATACTCTTTTCTGAAGTCTTTTCCTTCCTGTCAGTGTAATCCTAGCCGGTGATCCCATTTATTAAATAAGGAAAGCTGAATGAGCTGCAGGATTGTTTGGGGGCTACAATACTACAAGGCGAGCTTACGCTTCTATATGTGTACACAAATACAGACGTTATTGTACGATCTAAATACCAGACCGAAAATATTTCACAACCCAATATAACACAAGGTGTACCTAAACTAAAAAATACACTGCGACCAAACAAGCTCTTTGATACAGCTATACTGTGCGTTTTCTGCAATAACACAAATGTATTTATTCACAATCTTCTATAGAATGTCCACTAAGCTGCACATGCACAGAATACAGCGGTGCCAGAATACCTAAACAATGCACATCATGTCTTGGTGCCAAAACAAATAAACTTTTGTGCATATGCAGCATACTTTGGTGCCAGATAAATGAACTCCCAAGCACATTATTCATTATCTTCTTATGTAATTCCAACCTGGCCAATCAAGATAGCTGGCAATTGTAATGCCAGAAAATAACCAGGTAAAGGTGTCGTTGCCATCAAAGGAGTAAGTTAAGGTCCATTTTCCTCCGCTGTAAAATACACATAGTTCAGGGATGTCCAACACTAGCCCTGGCAATTTACATTCCAGGGATTGCATATATATACATATATAGTCTATATATACATATATATATATATATATATATATATATATATATATATATATATAGACTGAAGAATTAATTGCATAGGATGGAATTCCTAAGCCATTAACAACTTTTAACCTATATAATCCCAATGCCACTGAAGTCTTCATAGGCCATAATGATACATACTAGTATACCAAAATATTGCCTGAAGAAGAAGCAGAGGAAGGAACATACATGCATTTCCCCTGCCATGTAACAGTGATTTTGCCTCATTTAGCATTTTACCCGACATGGTCTTTTACCATAGGTGGCGTTACTGGTCTTTTTTAATCTTGACTGTACAAAGGTGAAGCTATGTACATTACTGTAATTCCTGCTGAGAGATTACACTGCACAACTCTCTGCAAACTCACTGAACTCCACACTCGCACACAGTTTAGGTTACTGACCCTTGGTTTAAATATTGTGCCCAGACAGAAAGGAACTTTTGTGTTATTTATCTGATTTAAAACATTAAAACACTGATTAATGTGTTTGTATTCATATATGAAAGAAAAGTAATGCACATTCACTATACATAGATATGAGCAGAAAAGAGTGCACAGAGGTGGGGGATTGAGCTGGTGCAAGAGAAGAAAAAGGTCTTCTGCAAGAATTATAGTGTGATAACATTATGCACATATTATGATTACCCCAACATTTAGAGACCTGAATCCTTAATGCTGACAAATTAAATTAATGTATATCTCATGGAAGAAAAAAATCGCTTTTGCAATACATGCACATTTCACCATCTATCCTACACAGAACAGAATATGTGAATTTACCAAAAATATACTCAGCTTCTGCTGTGGGCTTTTAAAACACACAAAGCCCAATGTCTTTTGTTAAAGTACCCAACTCCAACTCTCAGATCTTTATAACAGAAAGGCTAATCATTCTATAGGCTTAGATAGAAACTAGGAGGGTCTGATAACATTTATTTTATTTGCACTTATCAAACAGACATATTGAAACACGTTGACTAACACAAATGGAGCAAATAGAAACCTTTATTTTTAGATTTTTATATATGAATAAGTTTCATTAGACTTTTGGAATTTTGAAATTTGCTTGGCTCATAGGATGTTGGTATATAGACTTTTGCTTAGTACAATGACTTTACCATGGTTCTAACCCCTGACTGCCATCTCAGAAAATACAGTTATCAGAATAGATCATTCTAAGGCTGTGTACACGTTAGATTTTTATTGTTGGAAACGATCATAAAAGATAACTAAAAAAGACAGAAAGATGAATGAATGAGCGATGTACATACTGCACCGTTCTGCTCCATGGAGAGGGGAAAACGAGCAAATAGCACTCCGCTGTGCTCGCCTCTCTTCACTTTCATTGCGGCCATTCGTCTTCCATCGTTCATGGATCCACCAGAGTGGATCCATGAACAATGTTGAACAACCACTGTACACATGTCAGATTCTCGGCCGATACTAGCCTTGAGGCTCATATTGGCCAAAAATCATCTGATGTGTGTATGTAGCCTAAAACACAACCCTAATCAAAAATCTACTCATTGGTACAGTTGGTCACACATTGACTGCATCTTCCAGAGTGTTTGCATACTTTGATCTCTTCCACAATTCCCTGCGCAATGCACAAGTTTTGATCTTAGAACTGTGAATCTGTGAAATGTGTCAATAAACATCAATGTCCTCAATATCTTTGGCAGATTAGGCTCTCTGGCCTTGAGCCCAAAACGGGTCAGATTAGTTTGTATGTGCATGACTAGCTTTACAGCACTACCAGTGGAAAGAAAATCCTAAATGCGTCAGCAGAGATGAATAGACCTTTCAAGATAGCAGAATAAGAAATAGCTATCATAAATGTGCATCTAACATTTCACCTAGTACACCTACTAGTATACCAAAACCCCCCAAAAAAGTGTAATTTCATTCATTTTATCAGTCCCTAAATGTGGTAGCTGCATTTGTTTTTTTTCAGGCTAAGAACATTTTCAACAAGTACAAAAAAAACTTTTTAATCCTGCCAGTGGTGCAGTCTCCTTGTGACTTCCTGTAAAATGACCTGGATGCAAACTATCCTAAATTTCTTGTGTAAACTACTAATACAATAATCCCAATGTAATAAAGATGAAGAAAGATGGGTATCTTTGGATTTCAGTCTAGGTGGAAACCTTGACTCCTTTCAAAGACAGAGCTGTGTAATTCCTAAAATCAACAGATGAAAGTAAAGGGGAATAAGCCTAAACAAATAAAGCTAATGCAGCCATCACATGGCACCAATGTATATATGCCGAGGTCTTCCCCTTCTACAATGCAATAATTTATACTTTACAAAACATAGAGAACAAAATAAGATCTGAAAGAGAATACTTTTGTGATGGATTCCTTACAATAATTTAAGGTGCCACATACAGAATTGGGACTTATCTCTGGCATTACTCAGTCTAGGAATAGTTAACTTCTCTCCCCCATTTAGAGTTTTGGTAAACCATATACTCATAGCGGCAAGAATAATTGTTAACACGTGGAATCACTCCAAATCACCTAGTGTATCTGATGTGGTACAAAGAATTATTACAAACTGTCACTATGAAAGAACGTTAGCCTATAGTGATTTTGTCTTCCAAAAATTATATGATAATTGGAAATATTGGGTGGACAACTTACTTTTTTTACTTTAAATATATCCGAATGTACTTCTTTAATTAATATATTCGTTTAAATAATATTATAGTAATGTAATACATAGTTATCTGGTATAGCATTATACTTTTCCTTTTCTTCCTTTCTTTTGGCTTTACTCTCCTTCTTTTAGTTCACTATTCTTACTTTATACAAACTTGAAACTGTTTATATAAATTATTTATCTTGTTAACTGTATACTGTTTGTATATTTGTAACTTTAACTTTTCTTATAAAATCGTAAAATAAAACATCAAACTAAAAAGAATTGGGACTTATCTCTGACTCCTTCTAATTTGTATTGTTTAAAAGTAACATAAACCCATTCCTTTGTACTATTCACCCAAATGTTGACCTAGTATGCACTAGATTTACTTACAAAGGTGATTGACTTCTAGGTCTCTATTAGTTTTCTGACAAAATTTAGCAACTCAGAAATCAGGGCAGCAATAGAGCGGCTCTTTTATTTTCAGAATTCACATGTTATTGGCCTTTGGATAAGTTCATTGCCCTAGGATTTGCTGAAATATACAATGAAAACAGATCTTTGTGCTTTCCATGCAGTGTGGAACTTATTTATGGAAATTCAAAAGAATGTGGTATGTTTTGTCAAAGTTTAATGACAGCAAAACTGTTGAAAAAATAGCTTATAGATGGCACTGTAGATGTAGAAATTATGTAAAACTTGCTTCGGTTGGTCCAAATTTGGTAGCATTATAGCATGTTCGTATGTCAGAGGTCAACATGGTACAGAACACATGTATTTAAAAACATAGAAACGTAACTGGTCAAAATATAAACATTCTTAAATATGCAAGACACTGCATCTGCTGTTTTTTTAATGTCCTTGGCATACCTCTCATAAAGTAACCAAGTGTCCAATGTGGTCATCATGCCTGTTTCAAAATGATCCCCATGCACAGAATGTACCTAGGGGAGTTCTCTGTGTTCTTCAGATGTTTGTTGAAGAGTATCTCTGATGCTCAACATGTCCCTAGCACAGTATAGTCCATCTGATGCTCAAATCAACAGATCACTGTCAGGGAACCCCATGTTCCCAAACCCCATGTTCTCAAAAATGTTTAGTAAGGGGTATGTCCCTGGCAGAGTGTGCCTAAAACTGCCAACACACGTAAAATGCAAAACAGTCATGCTAATCTCAGGCAAAAATCTGACAAGTGTAAAGCTGTCCCCTGGTGTAATTTATCAATTTAACCTGATGGATTGATAAACTAATAGTTTTGAACGATTGCTGTGCATTTCAGTGGAGTAGAACACAGCAGGGTGCCGATCGCTCATCCCCCCACCCTCTCCATGGAACAGAACATTGCGGTGTGACAGCATTTATTGTTTCAACTGTCACTGGAAATATTCACAAAAGATTCTTTCTAGTGACAGTTATCCTACATGTGTACATAGGTTAATAGTTGTCATGTCACTGCCTGGGAATCCCATGTGCATAGCATGTATTCAACAGAAAATCACAGGTAGTTAGTACGGCTTTAATAAAGTGTCTCTTGTGTATAATGTGTTCTGAGGCATTATTACTCTAAGAATACCTGGGCCCAGCAATTCTTAAGAAGAGTATTCCATTTTCTATATGCAGAGAACCCCATAATTTTCCTAACAGGAAATCCAAAGCAATCAGTGTGTACTTTGCACTCGGCATATCCCTTTCAGAGTGTACCATGTTGGTTGTGTGTCCTTAGCAAAGAGCCCAGTGTACATCTCTGATAAACACAGACTTGTGCATGTGCGAAGTAACTCTATACGGTTAATGTTTTCCCATCAGTCCTTGAACGGGTTCGTTGTCCTCCGTCCCAACCCCAGTAACCACTGAAGTCTCTGCTGACCATAACACAGTTTCATGCCCTACTGGTCATACGTCACCTTCCCAAAAATACCTAAAGTGGCTTACAGTATGAGAAACAGAGGTGTTTTATACACATGATTCATGAGCCCTGGGTGTGTTTGCAGACCACTAATGGGGAAAGGGGTTTATATGTGTAAATATGTTTAATGTAAATTCCCTAAAACAGAGTATATATGTGAAAGAGTGAACAGCCTCCTTCTTATTTGCATTCTTTTCTTATAAAAAAAAAGAATAGGTCAATATAGGCCCTATAAAGGTCAATGATTATCAGGGAAATATGGCTTGGTGAAGTATAAATAATACTAATTAATAAAACAGAGATGCTTAATACACTTCCTTCTGTCTGCAATAATAGAATAGTTTTATTGTTACACTGGGCTGAATCCTATTGACAATCTACTGGTCTGTTCTTACAACAAAGGTATAGAGCAAAGCTTGGTAAAAGTAGCTACGTTACTAAATGGCTGTTTCCCTCCTTCCCTGGTTGTATTAATTTTTTTTCTATTTCTGCACTTGGTTTTCTTTTTTACAATGAAAACTGAACTGAATCTCCTGCCAGTTGTGTCTCAAATTTATGTTGGATGGACAGCTGTTTATGGCATTTAACCTTGGGCTGAACTTTGCAGGATTCCCCTAGTATCCAGTGACCAGTGGAGTCTGGATAACATTTACTGTTGATATATTTTGCTGGCCAAGACAAAATATAATAAAGCAGTGGGAAACTCTGCCAAATTTTTGGTATGTTTGTTTTTAGCACTTTGGTAATGTTGCATTATCACGACAACAATGTAGATCACACAGGTGACTACCAAAACAAAACCTAGCAATAATGCCAAAATGTTCCTGATGGAAACTTCCATTGGTACAGACTGTACTTGTGAAGACTTGGAAGTTTGTGTCTGTATCCTCCAGTTATAGATGGAGAACTTACTTCTCTAAAACCCTATCTTTATGTTACCATACATAGTCATCTGGATTGGAAAATGACAAATGTCCATCATCATGTCCTTCATGCCCATCATCAACTTTAAAGCAAACTTTATAGCTTTTTTTATATTGCTTATCATATCAGTTATTATTACAGTGTTTGCATAAATGTGGCTTTTCTATTTAGATGCTTTCTGTTTTTTATCATATCATATCATATAACATGTTTGGATTTTGTGTCAACCATCCCTGGTGACTCACAGCTGAGATTACAGAATACATGACATTGAATGCCTATTGTGTTCTGTTAGTCTGAGCAGAGGGGGAGAATGTCAAATAACAGGCTCTGTACAGCACTAGCCAGCAGCAGCAAGAGTCACAAAAATTTTATAAAAATAATATTGTTTGTAAGGTGTTTTGTGGGATGATACATTATTATCATTTCCCTGTGATCTTCTATACATGCAGGATCACAACTAAGGAGTGTATCGCAATATAATACCTACAGCCATACACCCATCTTGCAAACATAGTCCCAGTCGTAAGTTGCATGGATAAAAAGAAAAAGTATTCTGTGTTTAGTGT
Source organism: Pyxicephalus adspersus (assembly GCF_032062135.1). Classification (NCBI taxonomy): domain Eukaryota; kingdom Metazoa; phylum Chordata; class Amphibia; order Anura; family Pyxicephalidae; genus Pyxicephalus; species Pyxicephalus adspersus. The sequence continues at coordinate 89,047,148 of NC_092861.1, forward strand.
CGCTGTCCATGTTCACAGCAAATTAAAAAACATGCACATGGGGCTTATTCTCACATTGATTGAAAGTAATGTATGTGCTTTGATTTTTTAATTCAGGCAATATAAGAGAAGAACTTGTTCAAACCAATGGGTTGTATTACTGATGTTGAAAATACCTGTACATGATACACTTAGGGTGCCCTGACCTGCACTTTCTCATTGAAGTTATTGTGATTTTTGTTTCTGAAACCCTGCATACGTCTTAAACAGCAGGTTATGTCAGAATTACCTTGATCTGTCCAATAATTGGCACCTTTGATCTCATTAGGCAGAGAAGTCAAAACCTAATTGTAAATTCCGTCAGAAGTTCATATTGCTTGTAGGAATCAAAAACCTTTGTTTCTTGTACATTGCAGTCATTTTGCTTTAGTACTACTAAACTTTAGATTATATAACAAAATCTGTTAACCAATGCCATGATCAAAACCAAACCATGATCGCAATAACAAATCTTTGGATATGTCATATAAATTATGAACATGTGTTCTTTAGGAGCTTATTCATCAATGTTTTCCCTTGGATTTACATAGCTATCACTGAATATTTACTAATTTTTTTCATACAAAATTATACTTGTGTGAAAATTTAACTTTGATGAATCTCGGAGAGTTTTTTAGAGTTAGAGACTCAGATTTTTTTTATTGCTGTTCATGACTGATTCTTTTTTTAAAATGCAGGAAAAGCCAAAATTTCTGGTTGCCCCATAAGAGGAATAAATAAGAACATTCCACTGGGGAAACTCATTCCAGTGACAAATGACTAAGAGAGTATTTCCTTCACCTTGAAGAGATCTTCTATCAGTTCCTACTAATCTAAATATTAGCATATGAAGGAGGAAATATATGACCAAAAACTCTGCCAGGGGTTCACTATTCATGCATCTAAAATAACATAAATACGTTAATTGAAAAAATGCTGGTCAGTGGCAGTTGGTCTATTTTACATCTACACGGGGGCTGCACTGTTTTAAATTTAATAAAACAATGACATGATTTTTTTCTTGAATAGGTGTTAGGCGTAAAGTTTCTGGCCATTATGCATTTCACACTTCCACCCTTTCCCTGCCTAAAGCAAAACAAAGGCTTGTTCACAAAGTTGAGTGATGAAAGAGTAACTGAAATTAGGAACATGTTGCACCCAGTCAATGAACAGTCCCCACCTACACTAAAGAATGACTTTTATTATTTGGAAAGAATTCAGCAGAACAATAGAGTCATAATCCGTATGCTAATCCAGGGAGTAAATAAAGAGTGTTATCTAAGTCTAGGTAGGGGCCACCAGGGGCTATTATTATTGTTATTAATAAACAGGATTTATATAGGGCCAACATATTATGCAGTGTTGTACATTAAATAGGGCTACTGCTCACATAATAATAATAATAATATAAAAATAATAAATGGTTTAAAGAATAATTCTGGTCACACATTAATGATTTTCACAGGCAATGTATCAGATGCAATAACTGAATAATAAAAATGTTTGCAGTGAGCAATAAATAGGTTTTGAGAGCAGATAGAATCATAAATGGCAACGGGAGAAATTTCTCTGCTGTGAAATTCCTATAAATCGAGGATACAATAGTCTTTGTCCATGTCCTGGTCTATGGTTTGTAAACATAAGTCTATACGTAGTTTACTAGGTTTTGTTCTGCTGTGCCTTCTTTTGTAGCCAGCATAAATTTGGTTTATATTTACTATTACTATCCTGTCTTGAAGAGTTGCAGTTTGAAGATGGCTACTTGATCTTCTAATAAAAAGCCTTTTCTGATGTGCACAAACAATTTTACTGTAGCTTTGGCACAGATTTGATTGGTTTGATTGAGTTCTAATGATAGCATGTTTCATCACTTGTACAAAAAAACTTGTGGTGATGTTAAAATAACTATAGTAAACTAAAATTAGGAAATTAGGGTTAAAGGAAACCCAATGCCGCCCTCTCCTTGGCAAGATTCAAGTAACCAGGCTGTATTTGGTTTCCATTTTTTATGAGTCACTGAGCTGAAACAAGTTTGTAACAATCAGGGTCACAATGAAGTCATTGTCATACCCAGTGAAGTCATATATCCAGTAACTCAGAAACTCCTAAACCCAAAAGTTTTTTTTTTCTCAGTACATGCCTTTAAGGAACTTTGCACAATATTAAATTTTATCTGTGAGTGGCTCATTAAATGAGTCAACGATAAGATATATAATATACAAGATACAAACATACATGAATAAAATAAACCAAAATAACCTCTACTTACCCTTTGTCATTTTATCTGTCTTATAGGTGTTGTTGCTGCCACAGATATACAGTAAATTCATGATTGTAAGCTTGGTTAGACAGTGGACTCCATATAAATATGTGTCAATGGGTCTCTAGAGCAGTTCAAACAGCTCCAGCATAGTCCTCTGGTTTCCTGCAGTCTGGATTATGCTTACATTCCAAATCTGAAGCATTTATATCTCCTACATCCAAGACTGTGTATAAAGCTTAGTTTTGACGGTCACAGTGTTCTGAACTTATTTTTTATGGCAAGCCTGTTTTTTTTAGTTAATCCTGATTAATAAAACATTTTGATTATAATACTAAGCTAAAAGAGTCATAGTAGGACACACAATGATAGCCAAGATAAGACTAGTAATGGAGTTAGTGAAATCCTCAGATTTATTTTTGTCTTTTCATGATCCATCTGCTGCTTGTTGCTGCTATAATCCATATATGACAATGTGACTCATTTCTCTTATAAATATAACTAGCGCTATACACCAGCACAGGGTGTGCGTTAGAAGAAACGGGTTACACATAGGCTTCCACAGATGGCCAGCGTGCATAAGTGATAAGTGATTACGAGACTTCTTTTGGCAATCAAAGTGGATGAGTAACGTTAGTATTGGTTTGATTTGGTATGTGGAAAATAGACTTTGATTGGTTATTGTTAGGCATCATGAGCTGTATCAAAACATATTAAACAATAGGAGAAATTGTAAACTAGCCAAAAGCTAGGCTCAAAATAAGGCTATATATATCATTTGGATAAACTAAAAGTGTAATCAAGCCATGTATAGAATAAAAATTACTTCTCTGCATTATCAATAATATTAAAAGATAAGAGAATAGACAACTTATATAATTACTACATATGAATGGATTTCAATTTTCCCAGCAAAGTACACTAGATCATTTGTAAAACAGAAAACATCTGTATGTCTTGTTATCACAACACTAGGTGTGCAGACGCAGGAATTCAAGAGGAGAAATTCCACCAGGTCCGAGTCCTCCAGATGTATGACATTCTTAGCTCTCACATTGAACTAGAATTGTTCTCTAATGTTAAAGAATAAAAAAAAATAAAAGATAAAATAGGCTGCAAAGTGGGCCTGATTTATGAAAGCTCTCCAAGGCTGGAAAGGATACACCTTCATCAGGTAAGCTGGGTGATACAGCAAACCTGGAATAGATCTGGTCCAAGATTGAAAACATTTGCTAGCAAATAGCAAATAACTTTGAAGAAATTCATTCCAGGTTTGCTGGATCACCCAGCTTCACTGATGAAAGTGTATCCTCTCCAGCCTTGGAGAGCTTTCATAAATCAGGCCCAACGTCTTTACTATTAAAGAACAAGTGCAGCTGAATGTGATTGATTTCTACTAGATATATTATGGCCTCTATAAATAAGAACTATCAAAGCAAAATTAAATAACTCCTTCTCAGCCATCTGATATCTTCTGAAGGAATTCCTTGACTGTGTATAGTTGCATTACCAATATTTTGATCATTTGAATTCTAGTAAACACTATCACAACCAAAAAAGTGTAGAATTCTACCTTCTAATAGAAGCCGTAAACTAAGCTTGTTTTGAAACATGAAATCCATTGCATTGGAACTTGCAAACAAAAAACTGGAAAGCAGAATTTTCCATTTTATTCTTCACTTTTCCTTTTATTAGTATCTTTAAAAAGTACTTTAGTGGAAAAGCAATGTCTCTGCAATATTGTCACCATTTATAAGACACTATTTACGATTCAAATGTTCGGAGATGTTTGTGTGCCTAGGTAACTGACATCACACAACATTCACTGTCATGATGTATCCATTTAAAAAGCAATATTTGATAATATTACCTTATAAACAAGGAGTGGCGTTCTGACCCACATTTTATAATGTGACTTCATGAGCACACTTACAGTTATTAATAAGTGAACCGTCATCATGCTAAATAACGTCATTTGTAGGACATGGTGTGGTCTAAAATGTGCTAACTGCAATGGAAAAACATTGTTTAAACAATCATATTCATTTTTTTTCTCAGTATTCAATGCCAACTTTCAATACTTTACTCTCTTAGGTTTATGACTACAGAACATGAGGATGCACAGTTTAGGTATGACTAAGGCAAGCAATGCATGTCCTACAGCTATTTTACATTTCTTTTCATGTTTTGTTCCTACATGCAATGGGCATGTAATATACACTGGGAGGCAATTATTTTTCTTGCAGTCAAGCTATGATTTACCGCACATATATTCAGTTGCTGGGGAATACATTCTATAGCAAAGCTATTATACACAAACTTGCAGACAGACATCAGATCCTTACTCAAAAAAGCTTCTGTAAGGTGGTAGGTGGAAATGGTGCTGTATTTAAATAAAAGCACATCCCCTTTTAGCAAAAAATTACCTCTTATAGGCATTTTTTAATAATTCCCCCCAGTGTCTGTCATATCAAATCCTCTGCAAAATTTTAATGAAGCAAAGCAACTTTAAACCAAAACATTCTCATCACCATGCTTTATAGACATTATGGGATCCTTCTCCTAAAATGTTGTTTTTAGTTTGTGCTGATTTTGACTACTATGGATCTTTGATTCATCAGTCCATAGCACATTGTTTTAGAAGCCATGATCCTTGCCTATATGTTCCATGGCACAACACCATGTGGTTTTAATTGGTGCAATTTGTTAACTGATTTTATTCTTACTGTTCTTAAAGATTTCTTTTAGCATTAAACAACAGCTCTGGGTGGCCAGTCTTGCACAAATAATTTGAACTTTGGGCTTTTTTTTTTTAGATTATTTAGATTATTTTCCTTACAATGCAATAAGAGCACCTTTTTATTGTAACAGAGGTTTGAATAAAAATTGTTTTTATTATTGTATGAACCTTAAATGTTCAAAATGTTGCTGTTTTTGGTTATGTACTAGATTGGCATGTGGTACTCAATATTGACCTACTTCATGCATATCACCAATGGGAATAACTGAGCTCAAATAAATTGTCAATCTTTTTAAAATCTCTTGCTGACTTCATCGTCATTTTCCTTTTTTATCTGAGAGTCTTATAGAGCTTTTTTGAACTTGGCATGATGACACCACACATATCAATAGCAAAGAGAATACCAGACCCTCAATATTTAAAGATCCACCAACATACTCCCTTAAGAGTTTCTTATTTTTGGTATCTAATCTTAAATGTATGATTCTAATTTCATTGATGTATAAATGTACTTATTTTTTCCATATTACAAATATGCATTTTTATTCTTTTTGATTGTTAGAATGAATACGCGTCAATTTTTTGTGCAATTTGTTGAAGTATTTAACCGTTTATCACTTTAAGTTGAGTTCTTTAACCTTCAAGTTACTAGCTTGGCATAGTTTTTTAGTCCAATATACTTCTATATTTAAAATGTTTACATCTTCAATCTCTGTGCATTGAGATCATGAAGTTGAGAACTTTCTGTGAGGTCACCTTCTCTTATCTCAGTCATTAAATTAATCATCTCTTCATAAAACACACCTCTTCAACCTTGCAGCAGTATGACTAGCTTCAGCTGTGCAGACATGTTTCATTGGCATATGACAGCCCACATTACACATACTGTCAGCACTTCTGTGCTAATGACTTTCACATGAATTGATAAGCTTATTGTCGTTGTACTGAAACAGAGGCTTAGCACATTGCAAGACGTTTGTGCATATTGATAGCAACTCACTAAAGGATCTTTCCTTGTTTTTTAGAAATTAAATGAAAAATGATAACACAAAATAATACAAAACAAGAATCAACTACAGCACGTTTATCAGATGTGTGACATTGCTGCTGGCATCGGCATTGTGGAGGTTTTATGTGATGCCCAATGTACATTATGTAACTGTATATTACAATTCCTTGACATGTTTTATCTGATAATAGTTACATTGGACTTGGTTTATTAATCTTCTCCAAGACTGGAGAATATAGACTATCATGAGTGAACCTGGGTGATTATGCAACCTGGAATGGATTTCCTTATATCATTTGCTAATATTTTCAATCCTGGACTAGATCCATTCCAAGTTTGTTGGTTCACCCACGATAGTCTATCTTCACCAGTCTTGAAGAGCTTTGATAAATCAGGTGCATTACAGGAGCAAGTCCAAGTTAAAGGGCCTAATTTATCAAAGCTCTCCAAGAATGGAGAAGTTAGACTATTGGAACTCTTTTAGTATTACTTCAATATTATTATAGGCTGTACAATGTCTTTACAAATAAAGGACACATCAAGTTGAATGTGACTAACTACTTTTAGATATGTAATAACCTGGATAAATGGGAACCTTCACAGGTTTGTTGGTTTTTATAAAACATTGGCCCTGATTTATTAAAGTTCTCCAAGGCTGGAGAGAATACACTTTCATAAGTGAAGGTGGGTGATCCAGCAAACCTGGAATAGATCTGGTCCAGGGTTGAAACCATTTGCTAAAACTAATGACTTTTAAGAAATCCATTCCAGGTTTGCTGGATTACCCAGCTTCACTGATGAAAGTGTATTCTCTCCAGCCTTGGAGAACTTTGATAAATCAGGGCCATTGTGTTCACTTCCTTTTTAACTATTTCGCATCTCAGTTCTACTACAGTACTACAGAACTCAGTACCACCGTTCAGTTCAATTTGAAAGAAAGATTCAATAAAAATTAATCATCTGTAGACTGTGCTGTTCAGCTGGAGATCCCCTTGGACTAGAATTATTGGGCTTTTACCAGAAGTAATAGTTCATGTGCAGTAAACCATAGTTATCAGGTTTTGGTTTATCAATATTCCTACAGTTTTATTTCAGCAATGCAAATACTGCTTTTATTTTCCATTGGACTTTAGCACATTTTAGTAGATAGTTATTCAAATAAATTATAAATAACATTAACAAGAAACTGGTCCATTTGTGGATAGTCATTTCAATTTCCTGTGGACATGATCAATTTAACCACTTTCTTCCTAGGCAGGAAACAGCTGTGGCCTTTTGGCAAATTAAAACTGATAAGCGTAGTGGTAGGGGCATATTGAAATAATTATAAGCAAAGGTTGCCATAGGGGAACTAAGCAGCTGCACTGACTTAAATATTTTGCCATACATTTAAAGGCAAACTAAACTGAAAAACAGTCACAGGGAGGTAGAGCTAATTGTCAAATAAGATATTCAAAGTCTCCTTTGCCGAAAAAAAACCCTGACTATTGGTGGCTTTTAGTTTTAACTATGCAGCGCAGAACAGTCACCATGTAGTGTAGAGGTTGGAAAATGGGCTGTATGCTGAAACATTTAAAAATATTATAACATTAATGGTATGTTTTGTTATGTTTTGTAATGCAATGCTCTAAAAAGTATGCAATGTGAAGACATAAAAAATGCTTGTGTAGAGAAGAGACATTAAAAAAATAAATGAATTAGAGTTGGTTAGGGATTAATCAGGAATCAACAGAAGAAACATTTTAACATTTTTATTAAAAAATACTCATCGCTATCAATAAATATTGTTATTACAAAGTTTTCTATTTTTGCTAATATTGTGACTGTTTTCTGTATAGGATATTTTTGGATTTATGGGAAAAAAGTTCACTGTTAGAACTGAGTGGCCAGTGTACTTTAGAATGTTACATTTGGTGTCCTAAGTACTCACTGAATCTAAATTTAAGTTGCTTTTCACCTTTGTAATTTTGAAGAAAAACAGAGTACTTTAAATTCCACGAACTAAAAATGCGTAGGTGTTCTTCGTGCAATTTTTAAGATTTGCAAGCTTATAAGTAGGTTTGGGAGCATACCAGATTCAGAAATAAAATATATGTTCTCCCCTAATCTAACCCCAAACATTTGAGAAGATCAAAGAAACTTCATGTTTTTGATATTTTAACGCTACCTGGTGATTAATGGCAATACTTTGTTCAGACACTTTTAACATTATATAAAAAAGATGCTGAGCCTTTTAAATAATTAAAAAATTGTCCTTTTTTTTAATTTTTGTAAAAAAAAAAATTTGAGACCATCTTTCTTTCCATCTTTACTGCCACGACAGTAAACCCACATCCTTCCAAGATACATATGCTTCTGGCTTCTGGCTTTTCCCAAAATGTAAAAAAATGTATGTACAGTTTGATTAGCAAATCTTTAGGAAGAAATTACCTGAATGTCCCTGTGCAGTGTGAGGTTGGGTGAAGAACCAGGTAGAGCAGGTGTGTGAAACTCTGGCCCAGGGGACAATCTGGCCCTCAAGGGCCTTTTTTTTGCCCCCCCACAGAATTCCGAAAAGGAACTATATCTGGCCTGCCCGCGTTACCACCTCACATCATCATTTTCAATACATGCAATACATAGACATTATTCCTGTACACCCATCATGTGACACAAAGCCCAGGCAATGATCACATGGTGCCTGACTACCAGGGGCATTGTGTTTGTTTCAATCCATTAGAGACTGCATAGTGTAATATTTAGTGTCAGACAAACTTGTGATGTGAGAGGATGAACAACACACAAGCTGCATAGATAGATAGAAATTAGTCTTTTCAACCCTAAAGTGTGTGTAGAGGGGTTTGTTTTTGTTAGTTATGAAATGGTAAACTTCCTCAACTTTTCAGTAAATTTCAAGTTTGGCCCCCGATTTGGTCTAAGTTTTTAATTTCGGCCCTCTGTGTATTTGAGTTTGACCCCCTGAGGTAGAGGATGGCAGCACCCACTGTCCCGTCTACACCAGAAAGAAATCTGAGAAAGCGATCCTGTTCACATTCTTGGGACTCAAGCTAACAAAGCATTGGAAGTTGTTGTTTTACTCGCTATGTGTAAATTTACTGCTGTTTTCCAGTGTGTAAAAATTCCTTTTTTATTTTACAAGGTGATATTGTGTGCTGTATTATTCATATGTTTTTTTAAAGCACTTGAAATGCACTGCAAAATCTTTGAGGCATGTCTCCATAGATGTTTTAGCTTTTTTGTGCTTTGTTTCTCCTTAATTTTAATGCAGAATGTTGCTTCGCCCTGTGTTGCTCTGTGTGTATCTGAAATTGGAGAAAAGCAAATTTAAAGTATGCTGTGTTTTATTGCTATGCAGCCTGAAGCGTGCTGGAAGCCAGTGGGGATGAGGCTTTAGGCTGTGCAGGGTGATCTGGACTTTTAGCACAAGTAACAGCACTTCTACTGTTTACATTTAGGCAAAGCTATGTCAATGAGTTCAGACAAGTATGATGTCTGCTAATTGTCAGTCATTGTTATGTGGGCATTACAGAAGTGATCAGCTGGGTCCATCTGACTTCTCCCACAAATGAATGCAGAACAAAATAAAACATAGAAAAGATGGTTATGTAATTTCTTTTGTTCTTGTAGCAATCCAGACCATGCAGGTAGAAAGTATAAAAATGTATACTATGGCAGACTGGAGTTCTGCTTAATAGGGGAGAGGGGATCTATAGCTACCATCTGTATTCTGTGTGCCCTGGGAGATGTATGCAGGTCAGAAATTCCAAGTTTTTTAACTTTACCAGTCCCTGCACAGCTGTCAACACTGACTATGCAGGAACTCCAGCATGGCTGAAAAGCATTGTATGAAGCCTCAGATTATAGGCAGCAGCTCAGAGCAGACCTTTAGATCTGACTTGTCAAATGACACACTGTCACCCTAATCATAATGTCTTCCTTTTGGTAAACACAATAATTGTATTTGTTAAATATATTTGCTTACATAACTGCCCATGTTATCAAAAAGTAGTTTATTATACTATTGTAAAAAGAAGCATATACATGTATATATACTTCTGACTAGCCTTAATCTGCCAAGTATTCAGCCTGCGATAACAGAGGAATAGCACAGAATTTCACAGTAAAATGCCAGTATTATTTTACTTTGTACACCCTGCATTTGCCAATTAGATTTGTACTTTTCATGGAATAACATTTTACAACTGTACACTTAGAATGTCCAAGTCCATTGTTTCTTTTAAAAATCTTCACTTGTTCTCCACACTGAGCAAAGTCCAAGGTCTGCACAGCAAATTAATCAGGATTTACGTAGGAACATGAGTAATTGGAAATGCCGCGGCTGCCCTGTCATTTTAGTTCTTCCCAGTCCTTGTTTCCCCTGTCTAATTATTGTGAAACAAATGCCTTGTATCCACAATATTGCTATAAATACACATATATATATATAAGAACATACTCTCTGTTAGCACAACCCGACTTTGCATTCTTTGGTTGTTATCATGTACAGCTGCATGCCACTGTTTGTGCCCTCCTGTGTTTGTGGACATTTGTGATGCCATCTTCCCTAAGTGTTTTACATATTGCAAAGAGTGCTGTTTGATTATAGGTTTGAAATTTGGTTTTAACAGTAACATAAGAATGATGATTGTAAGCACTTCGGGGCAGAGTCCATGGTCATCAACATCTCCTATGGCATATTTAAGGACTTAAGTTTTCTGTAGCATTACATTGACTAAATATTATTTGCAGACCTTTGGTGATGTCAGGGGGTTCATACTTGAGGACCCCTTTTTTTTATCTCCAGGCTTTCCTCCTGCATTTGTTCTCATCTCAGGTTACTATTTCTATTTTACTTTTCTACTTTTATTGACCTCAGCTGGCTGAGGATAATACCCCTCACATCCAGTTCCTATTACCTACTTTAGGAAGTACGGGCACACCCCCATTGAGGTAGTGGAAATGTAGAGCTGAAGAAAATAAATCCTTGCCCTACTCTACTAAAAAGTGTGTTCGTATTGTTGTTTGTATCTCTGTTGGATATTTCTCTTTGTATCTTGGAAATCTCCCCGATAAAGCTCAGACCAAATAAAAACCGACATGTTCTAAACCAGGGGTCGGCAAAGTTTTATAGCCACTAGGCCATTTATGGGGTGGGCGGGACCACACTAGGCTGGACCCGGCCTAATGGCTCCCCCACCACCAGGGAACGCCCCCTGAAGTGAAATCCCTCTCCTCCGTATGCATTGTGGAGGAGAGAGATTTACCTTCAGGGAGGTTTTCCTTATTTACCGCGACGGCGGAAGTATCAACACAACTGCAGGGGGACGGCACCGGAGCTCTAGCGGCTCCAGCTCTGGTAGTTTCTAACGCCCCCTGGCCGATCCGCTGGCAACCCGTGGCTCCGGAGCCGCAGGTTGCCGGCCGGCATTAGGCCGGATCAGCCAGGGGGCGTTAGGCCGGAATGAACTACCGGCTAGGCCGTATCTGGCTTAAAGGCCGGAGTTTGCCGACCCCTGTTCTAAACCTTACGTCTCTAATACAATCTAGAAAAAATGATTAAGCTGGGGGTAGACATTGTCAACATAGACAGTATATGTGCTTTAAGCAACAACGTTTTTACCTGTATTTTAGTATTATGCTATCACTGACTACCTCCTGTATGTTGGATTTAGCTGATATTTAAAGTCTCCTACTCCTGACTTTTTTTCTCCATGATGTCAGTGATTTTCTAGACTGAAGGAACCATAGATGTAAGCTGACCTTTCTGAGCTGCATTGTTTTCTACCTCCTAGGCACAACACAGATTCCTTTGTGCACAGGAATGGAGTAAGAGGAGCTAAGTCTTTAAAAACTAAACAGAAAAGCTCTTGAAAAATGGAGTGTAACATCATTTCAGTAATGGCAGTAATATCATAATCTCTGTTTTATTGTCACTGTCACACATACTTTACTTACAAAGCAGATGACATGGGATTTAAAAAACTAAGTGATCAAGATTCATGAGTGTTAGCTATCTTGGTGTCATCTACCATGTTGATTGGATATGTTTAAGACGCTATTATGTTACACTAGACCTGCTTTAAGTTCTTAAAATCAATCAGTGCTTTCAACATGAGAACGAGACAGAATTACCAAGTGCTGTAAAAGTACCTGTAGACATGAGTTGACAATTGTCTGGTCTGGCCTTTTTTTGGCTAGATCAGGTGACAGATCTGTGAGGCTGATTTACTAGGACATTTAAGGCTGTTCACTTAGTTCACGTTCCAAAATGCATGCACATTAAGTCCTGTAAAAGTTAGTAAAAAAACAAAATTATGTGTAAGGGAAATTGAAATTAGAAGTAAACGACAATGTACCATGACAAACGATTGGATAACTGAATTTGAACACAGTTTTACTTTTTTGTTAAGCTAAGGAAAAACCTATTTTGCATAGTGAACAGTCACAATTGCTTTAATAAATTATTTACTACGCCAGTGGTTGTCTCCTTGTAGAGAAGCCACTATTTGAGAGAGGGAGTTGAATGAAATGGTAAGAAAACCTGTCCCAGTTGCAGGAAATCATTTGATAATAAAGCTTCTTCCTCTTTAAATGTTTAGCCAACAAGTCCAAAAGCCAACAGGTATAACAAAATATAGTGTATAATCATTTGTCTGCTTCAGTTCTTCTAACTCTCCTCTATTCCAGTAATAACGTCTCCAAAGGCCTCCTTGGAATTCAACACTTTCTGAAAATAGGGCTGTATACTGGCAAGAATATGTACTCTGATATAGTAAGTACAATTCAATATATTGCGATACCTAAAGCAAGGAAATATATTGCAATTTAAAGTAAACCAGTCATAGTATTTTACTATGTGTGAACTAAACCTGCTTTGGAGGGGTGAGCTTTTGCCATCATTGGAAAGCACAGAATGCTTGCCGATTTTGGCACACACTTTTTTTAAGTGCCTTGCAGCGATGACAGGTCCAGAATTACTGTTGGATCCCTAGAAACCGCAGCTGAGTCTTCTGTGTTGATTAATTCACTCATTGGATCATTGGTATGAAGAGGTGCATTTACTGCTTTACAATGGCGGGTAACAATAGGGACTTCTAACCTTGTTGCCCTTTGTCATAGCGGTTGTTTTGACAATGAGCTGAATACACTACTGACTGTTGGATGCTGCAAGTACTACCTGCAAATGTGGGATCTACTATGAACACTAAACTAAAATTGAAACTGATTTTTTTTAATATGTGGCATGGGGTAAGAACAGATCAGTGTCTGGTACAACTGCTCTGCAACTGCTTGCCAACTGTCCGAAAAAAAAACTAATGTGCAATCCAGATAAAACCAGCAGCTTGTTGCATAAGCCAAAAATATGTTGCAGCGTTATAGAATAGAACAGATCTAAAAAATAGAATTGCCTTTAATATTTGTCTGAGATCTTGTAGCCCTATAAAAATGTTGTTGTGTACGTAGCAATGCCTTGCTTCTATTTTTAATTATATTATTAAAAATTATTATACAGTATTTATACAGCCCCATCATATTACGCAGCGCTGTACAAAGTCCATAGTCATGTCGCTAGCTGTTCCTCAGAGGAGCTCCCAATCTATTGTCCCTACCTCAGTCATTTGTCTTTATTACAGTCTAGGGTCAATTTTGGGGGAAAGCCAAATAACCCAACTGCATGTTTTTTGGGATGTGGGAGGAAACCCACGCAAACACAGAGATAATCTGCAAACTCCATGCAAAAAGTGTCCTGGCTGAGATTCAAACCTGGTGCCTAGTGCTATAAGAGCACTTACCTCTGAGCCACTGTGCTGCCCAATCATCCATCCGCTACTTTTAATTTCTGCTGTTACATAGACAGTTAATGTCTATGCTTGACCTGTGATTAACCAGCTGGTATGATCTGATCCCAAAGAAATAGAACCTAACCTTGACAATTCTTTTCCTAATGCTGGAAAAACAAACATCCCATATCCACATCAAGTGCATTAATCTCGCAGAGTCTGGGCACCTAATAACAATTTACTAAAACTGATTGGCTAAAACTGTAACATAGAAAGTTTAACTCTCTGATTATGCCAAATGTGCAAATGTATGCAACAGCTTGTTTGTGAATCATAGACTGGCAAGAACGATGTCCATATGCTGTATTTAACACAGCAATCATACATTGTATAAAGCAAGAGTGTTAATCCTCAATTGTTTTTTTTTTTCCTGTTGATGAGCCCAGATTATTTTCAAATAACAAGTGTTGGCTTTGAAAAAGGTAACATTATTAAACCATCTAAAGAAAGAATAGTGTGTATATATATATATATATATATATATGTATATATATCTTGTAAATGTCATAAATGAATTAATAATTAAAGTGTATGTAAGAGCAATCAATTTTTTTTTTACTTTTGAATACAATTTGAAAGGACAGAGTCCACAGCAAAGTGTTAATGGATGTGAGTTGGACATTTGCTTTTGTGATGCACTATATAGCAACACAATGGTATTAGCACAAATAATGAACCAAGCCTTCCATGCATTTGGCAACTCCAC
>NC_092861.1:89062254-89074908 GCF_032062135.1 Pyxicephalus adspersus
GTTAACTTAAAGCTACATACACACTTGCAATAATTGTCATTGGAAAGAATCTTTCACGATCCTTTCCAACAACTTTCCAACGACGTCCTTTCCAAGGACTGCACGATGCATGAACAAGTGCTGTACATACGACATCGTTCCGCTCTATGGAGAGGGGAGGGGGAGAACGATGGAGCGACAGCCTGCTGCGCTCTCTCCCCCTTCGCTTCTTTTAGGATCGTTCGTTGTCCATCGTCTGTGGATCTGCCAGGACAGTCGTTCGGACGATGGGCGATGGGCGCTGTACACACACCAGATTCTCATCCAATATCCGCCCTGAGCCGATTATCGGATGAGAATTATTGGACGTGTGTACCCAGCCTTAGAGTTCCAAAATATGCTAAAATGAAAACACAATAAAACAAAACACAAAACTCCACTTGGAGAAAAGAAAATTATATTTTTTCATAAATATGTTAATTGCAATGTTTGCAATAATATAAAACACATTTACAACATGCTAATTCCTGCACAAAAAAAATTGAACATATATTTTATTGCATGAAGCCTGTTGTGTCTTAGTGAAGTGTACTCCGCTCCCCTTTTCTTTCCAGGAGAACAGAGAAGCACTGTGACTGTAATCAAGCACCAGGAAAGTTCTGGCTTTGGCTCAGGTGTTACTGTCATCACAAAAAGCAGTACCACCTACTCAGCTATACAAGCTGGCAAAAACAATGGTTCCCCAGCACCTGTGAGTAAAGTCATCCAGTGTTTCTGATCCGTACATGCTCCATTACCCCACAACTAAAATACATTAATGTATGTAAAAAATACATTTAAAGCAAATTTAGGCTCCCATTCTTACTTCTGGTAATGTTAGTTAACTGGGTAACCCACTAAACTAAAAACTTGCTTTCAATTCCCATAATAAATATAGGTAACTACATTGCACACATTTTTGTGCATGAAAGTCTGTAAGTTTAGGCCCATTTATTTTAAAAAGTAGGGGCATTGCTAGTAAAAGACATGGGGCACCCGTTAGCACCCAGAGGAGAGGCAATGCACATAGCACCCTATCCTATTGGCCGGTATGGTTATAAACCCAAGCCTCTGTACTGAATACACAACACACATGTGCCAAAGTCCTTGTATCTACCTAATATGCTTTAATTACTGTTCCATTTGTGTGGTCTTCCATTGAGACCACACATGTACCTTTAAACTTCAACACAGTCACCAAAAAAATCTTTTGACATATGTTTCTCTACCTACCTTGGAGTAGAACTTAATTAAAACAGTAACTACTTAGCAAGTGGCAGCTGTTAAGACAATAACACTTTGGACAAGAGTATGCCATTTATATTAAAGCATAAAAAGTGAAGGCAGGGATCAGGATATTGTTTTTGTGATGTAATAGTAGTGGTCCAGAGAATGTCATATACAGCACAGTCCAGAGAGTGCAATGATCAGGAATATGCAATGTGCTTGGTGTACATCAGCCTTTCACAAACTTTTTAACATGGGGGAACCATTAAAACAATTTTAGATCTTCAGGGAAACCATATTATATTTACTATATCCATAGCTCAAAATAAATTAGTGTGGTAATCAGTTGGAAAAATGCCTTGCATGCCAGTTGGAAGAATGCCACTCTTACAGATAACCAAAAAGATCATCAGTGTCACTTAAACTGACCTAAGAGGTACAAAATGCTCATAGCCCAAGGAACCCCCAACAAATCTGGTTGAGAAAGACTGGTGCAATATAGTGCATGGCTCAGGCAAGCATGAAGGGATGCATGGGTCAGCAGTGTGTAACAACCAAAACACTTGAGGAAGGGGAGTTTAATACTCGGCACCAAACAAGACATGAAGTGCAGATTCCTTTGGTGCCTGCTGATGCCCATGTTGAACAGATTGTACCTTAAGGCACCTATAGTACTGTGCATAACCACACCATATGTGTAAAAACAGCCAGCTGGATATTCCATAAATAATAAAGCTCCTCTCTTCACCCGAGGCCCTAACCTAGACCACCTTTGCATCCTTCATCCAGGGTCTTGGTCATCTTTTTCTGATGGCAAAGGCCTCCTCCAGTGTTCTTCTTATACACTTTATTTTACAGATTTTGGCTCCTTTATACCATTATTACCCATTAGGTAGATACAGTACCTGTTTTGGTTTATTAACCTCCAAATTTTGTATTACCTTGGTAAATACATTCATCATTTGGCCTGTTGTATTCCTTTCAGAGATGGTTGCATGTATCTGCTATGCAAACCGCTGTCTATAGATCAATAGACAGTTATGAATCGCTATGCTACTATGCTGCTCTATTTTCTGATACAGCCACTTTTGCAGCCTCATAATGAACTGTCCTTTATTTTATGTCACCAGTATATATATTTTTTGTGCTCTGTGTTAGACATTTAAATGTTAAAAAGGAATCATAGCACAGAAGCCTTCTTATTGAAAAATGCAGGTGATTCTCATTGCAGGCTATAATTATTTATCTAACACAAAACACAGTGACATGAAGCTTCTTAATACCTTGCAGGCAAAGTCTCTATTTACCACATTTTTATTCATTGCCTTTTATTTTTCAAGCCTGATATTTTAATCCTAGTCTCCATTGTTCATAGAAGTTCATTTCATGGTACATTAGTTCTAAAATCCTTCTGTCCACTGCAGAATTATTGCAGGCAAGGCTTTTTTATCCATTATAAATCATTCTGAGCACTGACTATGTGTATGTGCTGGTCATTAGTTTATATACCGTGGATTATTTTAGAAAAGCTATTGCATGTTTCAAAATGTATACTTGCAAAAAAAAAAATAATAATTATTTGATTAGCAAGTAGATTTTTATAAACAACCTTATACTAGATTTAATCACCCCCTTACACACTTATACTCAACGTTACTACTCAACTTTACTGCGCTCCCCTATTCAACTGTCAGAACCCATGAAATACCTGGATATGGAGCATATATCCTCTTCATAAAGACCCGAACACTATTCACCAGGTTTAAACACTGTAATGTATGTATGTTTTATACCAAACACAGAGCTCATTCAAAGTTAGGATCATATAGAAACAGAGTGTTGGGGAAGTTTTGTAATGAACAGGACAGGCTGGGCTTTCAAGAGACTCCAAATCTATTTATTTTTTAAATTTTTAAGTCAATGAAGGATTGAAAAATATCTTTCCTGTTTCAAAGAAAAGTTGTAATCACCATATTTCTCTTACAATACTAAAATAAAAAACAGTAGATGGAATGGCGAGATGGCAATGTATTGGGAGCATTCGTTAAATGCACTTTTATTATTATATGGGGCTTCCCTGACCACCAGTGTACAGGAGGCCTTGTAATATAGAGGTATTTACCAATGGAGCAGTACACACTATAGTTTTGATCCTATGTAAAGGTACCAAAAATATACTGTTTTGTATTGTGTTTAGATATGTTTTTCCAAAAATTAATTCTTGTTGTACCTGTTTCATTGTTATTCCAGAATGTCTTGTCTTCTGAAGGGCTCACAAGCTCTTGTTTGCACGCTGCCATTCCCTAAAATAGAAACAATAAGAGGCATTATTTAAATGTTCACAATGTTTTTTTGATTGAATACATTATAAATTCTTAAAATGGACACACGACAGACCATGCTGTAAATCCTAGTATACATAAAATGGTAAGACTCTCATGTTGAACACTTAAATGATACTCTTCAATAAGTACTGTGAGTATGCAGATGCTAATATAACATACCTGTCCACTTACAGTTGTTATGATATTTGAGTCTATTGTCCTTAGTCTTAGGCTAAACACGTACACACGCTAGATGATTGATTTACTAGCAATACACTAGGTCCTGTTTCTTGACAAGCCACAACTATACTATCCACCTGTCCTCTTCAAATATTCAACTGGTCAGATGGATAAAATACCAACCTTACCTAGCATTTGCTAAGGTTTGCACAGCCATGTAGTTTAGACCCAGATGTGTGTAAATATTGCTATGGCCCAGAAAAAAAAGACATATACATATACAGTTTTTAAAATGATGTTCCACTTTAAAGTTATAAAATGCTGAGCAGAGAAAGAAAACTTTTTACAGCTAAGACATTGCAGTGGTCACAAAGCTGCTTCCCATATCCTCCTATGACGCAAAGAATTCTATTTATTTTCACTAAACCACGGATATCTTTTAACGGAGCATCTTCCTTGTTATGTACGTCCCTGTCAAACTAAGTTTATTTTTCCCTCATTCATTGAATTCTATTTTCCACAATTTACATGATGACGCAGTTATATGTTTGCCTAGTACACATTTTAATGGCCTGTGTATTTCTCACCCATGTGGCATTTTCTGAGGGTTATATATTAGGCATTTTTGTGTTGATATTGTTATAGTTAGATTTTGCATATAGTAAAACTATTGGAGGACTCACCCAGCCATCTGCTTCTTAGGAATGCTCAGGTAAGACCATTCAGTGGCAGGTGACTGAAAAAAAAACACCTACCACACTATCCATACATAGGTTACTTAGTAGGCCATACTACACTGCTTTAGACCTGATGACTATCAGCCAATGCATGTGTTAAAAACAACCTTTTATCAAGTATTAATATTAAACTGGTAAATTAGATTTCAGCACTGTTTAGCAAGGGGATTTTAGCTCCATACAAATCTCTATTTCTGTAATCCCTAAACTATGGTAATTCATATCCAAGGTTTACTTTGATATATAAAGAAAACTGTTCTCCTTAAAGAAGATAGTAAACATTTAGCTTTCAAACTACCCATGACACCCTGTTGAATAAAAAACAATATTCTAAGAAAGCAACACTTTTAGAGGAAGTTGATCTCCTGGGTTCCTCAGCAGATGTTACTTCCTCAACTTAATGGTGTTTTTGTTGCGCTGGTAGTACACAAGGGTTTTTAGTCTCTCTGAAGCTAAAGCCTCACACTCAACCTTCCCCTATTCTATACCTTACCCTGATATAATACCCTTAACATTATTTTGTAGTTTGCCCATATTAGACCCTTTTAATAAGGGTCTAATATGGGCAACCCTAGGTTTATTTTCAGACATATCAGATGTAATATGTCAATGTTTGGGGCAAAAATTACTTCCAGTGGTGGGCTTTATTTAAATCTAGGAAAATGAATGATATCAACAGATGGGTTTGCAGATATGATTTATGATGAAAGATTTTTTTGGGTGCCAAGAATTTAGGCAGAACTGTAAGGGTAAACTGTATGTTAATGCCGAGTAGTTACCACTTTTGCCATTTTGTCGTTGTTGAGTAGCAGTTTGTCATCCAGATTTTTTTCTGGTGCATGGGCATCGTACATGCTAAAACTGCTGTGTTGTTGAAATGTCCTGTCCAAAGTACAACCCCTAATATAAAGTTTGTAACTAGAGGAGCTTATTAGTAGTATTTTATTGTATTGTGTGACATATATAGGGTTACACATAAGCTGTCACGCTAGACTATAGACACTTCTGGGAACCGTGTTATTTTTAACCCAGGTCAGCCCCAAAGAAGTAGAAACCAAGGATTCCAAATGACATATATTCACTCTGTCAACACGTGTGAACAATGATTTTCTTTTAAAGGTTAACTCCCATCTTCCTCGTTGTCATAAATTGTATGGAATTTTTTTTAGAGACATCTGATGATTGCTAGAATAAACTAAATGGGAACATGAAAAACCCATCAAAAACACACAGCATAATTACCTGCTACATTTATCTCATTATACATAATACATTTTCACCAAAGGAGTAACAAAATACCTAGTAATTATAAGATAAATCCAGAGATGACCTGATGAGCTGCAGTTAGAGATCAAAGTTATTATAAGTGGTGTCTAACTAATGAGTGTTTTTCTGCATAAATTAGTACACTTATGTTCAACATGATTGTGACTGTTGAACATTAATTTATTGGGTAAAAGTATTCAAATTCAGTGCCATTTTCCACTAATAGTGTTGTCACAGGATATCTACGTAAAGTTCACAATAAACTACTTAAATGATCCTGTCAAAATGAAAGATAATAATCATCTAATATCTGTGGATACTTTAAGGCTCTCAAGATAAATAGGCAAAACAAAACTGACAATACCACAGTATATGTAACTATTTTTTTCTTTTCAGGGTATGTTGGGCTAAAAATGGGATGATTTTCAGTAAGATTTAGAGAACCTTTCTCCTAAATTTGGTTTACTTTATTATTTTTATAAAATATTCACAAAATTAACCATTTTGTATTAGTTGATTGTTGTTTTTGGTCTTCATTTTAAAATGTATAAAGTAGCCGCCCTGTAATACAGAATCAGGCATGGTGGTCTTTCCTTTACCAAATACAGAGAAAATTCAGGACATTTGTCAGTGGATACAAATATTACACTGATATCAGGTAGTCGAAACAGTATATGGTGCTTATATTTTTTAATAAAATTGTTCATATGATGTTAAATAATAGAACTGTTCTTGAATTTCACTTTCTTTTCATTCTGGTGATAGATAATGTCAGAAAAAAATCCCCAATAAAAACACCCATTATAGTTCCAATTGTCAATGGTCTGGAAACCTTTGATTTTTTATTAAAATTTTGGGAAATCTCAGCAGGAACACAGAAATAAAAAGCTCACAATTTGGCATTTGAGCAAACGGAAAGCTTTTTGGTGGCTGGTAATTGCCGGACTTGTAGAGCTAGCATAGCTCTTCTGATTATTGGAATATTGCTGGTTTTAAATGGTCCCTAATCAACTACAGGTTAATCATGAATAGAGCTTGGATTATGCTTTGTATGCTTATTGATAATTGGAAACAGAAATATTATCATATGTCACCCTTAAAAATTACGTTACCATATCCCATCTACTATTGCTTGTTGCATTGTTGAATTTATTTGCCTGCATTCACATTATTTCTTGACAAAAGCATTTTTTTACATCCCTGAAACATCCAAACCCATGTGCTTGTTCAAATTCTTTCCTATTCTTTCTTATTCTTGTATATTTTGACCCACATCCAAACATTTGTGACTTCATAATGAAAATAAGTCTTCATATTAAAAATAATGTGCTCCTCTGTCTGTTAGTGTAACTTAAAGAAAGGCAAGTGACATGAATTTTTCAAAGTGGGGCTATGTCAAGCAGCTGATTTGGCTACAAGTCAAGATTTATATATAGTGCGTACCCAGGTTTACTGAAATGTGGGAGGTGGTTAAATGTTCTTTTGTTAAAAAATGTCATGTGACGGCACAAATTTATAATATTTCCGGTGCAGTCACAGGTTCACCTTTAAGTAAAGTAGCGCTTGAGGATAGACATGCATGTGACATAAATACCATTCCTTATGTGCTGACTCCAGTGACTGTAATATGGCAGCAGGGGTATAGGAGACAGGTCAATTACCAGCTGTCATCTTCTCCTCAAATATTCACTACCAGGGTAAAAACATTGACATTGTTGTGTTTGTTTCCAAGTGCATCATCATACAATAATTGTATGGAAAACAAGACTCAGAAAAGAGTTCAGTGCTGTGAGCACAGACAAGGTGAAGTAAATGCCGACACATGACCGGGAAGTCTTCCCTGCTGTATCAGGTGTATAGCTTCAGGCCTGCACGCCAACAAGAAATTGAGAAGCTACATTGCTGACTGCATTTTGAACTCAACATGCAATCCACACTCATACAGCTATTTTCAAGACATTACATCTTATGTCTTGGTTTTGATTACTGATTCAAAAAACAGAAAGGTCCAACTGATTTCCAAATATACCCACTCCAGCTGCCCAATATAGTCCTCAAAATAACTTACTCATCATTGGAATCATATAAAATGATATTTAGAGGATGTTAGGAACTCCTTATTAGGAATGGTATTATCAGGCTTAGTGATGAATGATTCCAAGAAACTTCAGTTTAAAAGTGAGTTTTTCAAAGTTCAAAAATATGGAGTTGGCCAAAAACCCCACTAGAGTCAATGGATAAATGGATAAATGACGATGGAAGCTGGACACTTCCTTGGGGTGCATGTACAAATGTCCCCTAAAATACTCCAATATTTTAAATTAAATGCTTGAATATAATGTTTTTGAACAGCGCAATTTTTACAGACAATTTTATTAACTGCATATACTGGCAGCACAAATTTGGCTGTGGATTGTTTGGCTTCTTTTGCAAATAACTTGGCTTACATGCAGCAGCAGCAGCTCTCTATGAATCACTGCAGTTAAAATAAAATTCTTTTTTTAGTTATTTTTAGATTAAATGACTGATTTGTGTATAAAGCTGTTACATGCCTGCTTCTCCCTGACATTTTTGGTGGTAATTTGAAAATGTTGACCCTCTGGTCGGAACTAAAAATTTGAGCATTAAAGGTTTCAATCTATCATTGACAGCTATAGCAGGCCTCTGGAAACCAACAGCTATAATCATCCGCTTGCCAGATTGGCTAAGCTCTACTATACCTGTCAATAACAAATGCAGTCAATGACAGATATAGTATGGCTCAATAAAATAAAAAGAGCAATTGTGCCTCAGAATTTCACAATCCAATTAGATTTCACGACCAATCTAAAGTGAATAATTTTGAGTTAAAATATTACCGTTCTGAGCACTTCTAATTTTGAGTGAATATTTTTTTTATATAATTGGAATAGCTGTTACATAATAACTTACCGTTGGCAAGAATGCCAGAAAAATATATTTGGTATATTTGTATTTTTTTTTATTTGTCAAGTATTTTTTTTAGTAATGTTTCCTTGGTGGTGGTGAGAAGGGGAGTTTATAAGGAATCTAAAGCTTAAAAATTGCGAGCAGGCAAGTTCTTTTTTATTGCCAAAAAACAGGCAATAAAAATGACCTGCTAGTATGCAATCTTATTTGTAATGCACATTGAGTTACACATGCTTAGCTCATTGTATGATCCCAGCATGCATGGCTATCAGAAATGAATGTACACTTGTGTGCATGCATGGGAGCTACCAACGGCCAATCAAAATGGTACGGTTGAAGATGCTGGCACCTGCAACAAAGTGAGGAGAGGTGAATGTACAGACGGGTAATTTTATTTTATTGTAGAAAGAATCTGGCTGCTTACAATTTTACTTTAGTTCATGTTTAATTCCATTTAACAAAGTAATTCTGATTGCTGTGGAGAAATACAGAGAGTTTTGTTATATAAATGTTAACCACTTTGGCACAAAGTACATTAAGATACCTAAGTTTAATAATAATAATAATAATAATAATAATGCATTTGCATTAAATATATCATTTCACTGTTATATCAGCTCCTGCACTAGAGTATATCAGCCAATTAAAGGAAAAAATATTATGACTAGTAAAAAGTGTCTATAAAATGTTATCTATGGAATGTATATGATATCAGGGCAGTTACCCAATCCTAACCAAAGTCTTTTAAGTTATCTTACAGAAGCTAGTTATATGTGTACAGCTTCTGACAAATGGAATTCTTTGGGATGTGTATGAAGGGCATATCTTAGGTCATGTAACTATAACAACTAAACAACAAACTATGGGGCCATATGACACAGCAAGTATGTAACAAATAGAAAGGGAAGGCAGCAGATATCTATTATATCCCCTCATAAAAAATCATCATGAAACAATTCAAATGTATTATACAGCGTTCAGTCAAGGTAAATGCACTCTAATTTTAACTGGTGGTTAACTTTAACTATTTTATTTAGTTTAAGATTGATCAAGTATTATACTAAATCATATAACTTTTTAACAGTAAAGGTTATGTGACAATAAAGTATAAGCTATTTCAGTAATGCATTGGAAAATACAGTCATATACAGTGCAGTAACCCATAGGATGTATTTACTTACCAATCAGGTACAAACTGCACTAAACTTTACAGCCCCTAAACATTAGAAAAGATTCATCAAAACAACTATTTGTGATTGGTCAAAATAGGTTAGCGCAGTCTAAACATCCTTATTGCTTTTTATATTGCTTTTTTTAATATAGCTGATAGAAAAAGGTTACTGCCATGATAAAAGAAATGTGCACTTTGCACCTGCTTACTGAATTTGCAGTTTTGAGGTTGAGCTGAATACAGGGAAAAGTATTCCTAAAAACTAGACTGTAAGGTGATCCCTGGCTGTGTCGTAGTTGGTCCCAACTGCTATCACATTAGGAAAACACAAATTAAGCATTTAGAATAACGGGAAGAGACTAATATGCTGAATATAGTAATTTTTGAATGGATCACATTAAGTTTTAGAATATATTATCTTTTCATAAAGAAATCCTTTATTGATCGACCTACACACCATTTGGTCCCTATTTGAGTTGTGTTAATATGATTAATATGGTTAATATGGTCTTGAAGTAATGTGAAGCAAATAGTAAGGGTTACATATAAAAATGAAAATACAGTGTAAGAATGCCTAGACAAGACTTTATCAGTCCTAATTTAATGCTGTAGTAACTGTCTAGGCTGAGCAGTTTAGTAAAGGGGTAGGGGGTGCAGTGATTATAAAAGTAGAAAGTATCTGCAAACACCAAATCCACTGTTAATGCCTGTTGCCCCATGTCACAACTTAACATTGAAATGCTCTTGTTTGGTTCAGTGATAAACAGCATAATAATAGCTATAGACTGGTAGCTTGCAGGTGGTACAACCACCCCAGAGCCCATTAAAAAGTAAGCTGCATTCCTTAGGGAAGTGAATGAGAGTAATATTGAAACCTTTACATATTAAGGTATAAATGCAAGAGCATAACTAAAGCTATTGCTTTTTTCACTCTTAGGTTTAGATGCTTTTAGAATACCTGTTTTCATTCGATTCCTTAGCCAGTCACCTGTATGGGGCCAGTTGGAGAAAAAGTTGTATGTAAGACTTTCTGGTGGCCCAGCTGGGTTTATAGGTAACCCTAAAGACCAAGCATGTCAAACTAATCTTTCTTGGGCTGCAGGTGCCCCTTTACTTACTTTTGAGGTCCTTAGCTGGTTAGGGAATATAAATTGACCAAGGCTTCTATTTATAACAACCACCATTCTATAGTAGCCCAACCTGTTGTATACCTTAGCAAATACCCCAATCAATGTGTGCCACTGCAATGAATATATATAACTTCTGCATATATATTTACAAAGACTTCACTCCACAGTGCAATTCTCAGTACATTTGCCCATGTCTACTTTTCAAGTACATAACAGTACATTCACACAAACAAATGAACAAGCATTTGTGGAATTAAAGACTTCTGTTTCTATCATAGCAGCATTTTTTTAAAGCAGTGAATAAAAAATCACAAAGCATTTGCCCATAGTTAATAATTAAAAATGCATGCACCAGGAAGATTAACCTGCAGTAAATATTTGGTAAATGCCACACTTACTTCTTTATAAAAATGGATTATAGTGTTACAGTCGAAATGAACTGGTCTAAATATAGATAACCGACAAGGAAATATTAGTTTATGGCAGCTGTCATTGTCTTCCTGTTTATTTTCTCCAATACCCAGTTTAGCAACTGGCAGGGGTAGGGTAATTTTAATGACTGTTTCATGGGGCCTATAATAAGGTTAGAGTTATGTATAGAAAAAATTTACTTTGGACTGGAATAGTATCATTTACATATCACCTTGCTGACGCATTTCACTGTATAATGAAAGTTTGTTTTATTGTTTGTCAGCACAGTTCAGCTGGTTGTCTTTGTTTTTTTACGGGCAGAATATGAATTTTTGATGGTTGAATATTACACCACTTAGTTTGATTTTACCCATACTTACACCAATAATGACCAAATTGCAAGTACAATTGGGTTACAGTTTCCTCTACTCTTTCAGTGCTTGGTTCTTGGTGTAAAGTAGGCAGAACTTATTGTCAGCTTTCAGCCTTCCTCTCCACCCATAACGTTAGTGCAGCTATAATATCCAATCTTGTTAGTTAAGTATTTATAACTGTATCCCCCTTTCCATCCCACTTGAATATTCTGTTTTTGATAGAATTCAGATAAAATTTAATTAGGCATTGTACCACTTGTGTACAAGAAGTCTAAGCTGCAGAAATAATTTAACTTCCTATACAAACACACTGAATCATTTTGATGATACAGATGCTGGCAATTCGTCTTTAAACTAATCTTCTATAAGCAGAGTCCTTGTACCATTAATACTCATTGTGTTTCCTGTCAAAACCCCATTCCTGTGTGCCAGGGCACTGTACAACAATGCTTTATTGATACATATTCATACAAGCAGCTTTCCTCTCTACTAATTTCAAAAATGAATGAATGCCTTCTAGAAGCCATTTGCAATGGCCTCATTCATCTGAAACCCTCTTCGTGATTTCGTTTTGTTGAAAGATCAGTTTGAGATGAATAAAAAAGAAAAGTGCCAAAATAGAAGATTCACTTACAGCTGGTTCTTCTTTTCTGTTCCTCTTTATTTAGCAATGAATTGGGTAAAAATGAATGCATTGTTTATGTGATTTAGCTCTCCCATTTATCAGCTTAGCTTTATTGCTATCATCTTTTTCTGTTAACACATCTGTATTTAAAAAAAAAATGAAAGAACTGGAGGCTATTTGAATTTGTAAATGTTTTATGTGATGAGTTCTTCACATTTCAGTTTTTCAGTTTTTAATTCTACTAGATTGTAAGCTCTTCGGAG
>NC_092861.1:89076000-89098426 GCF_032062135.1 Pyxicephalus adspersus
CAACAAAAAAAAGTTTTTTACTTGCCAAGGTTTTTTTAATATATTTAGTCTATTTCAGGTCTGCTGAATCCAGAAATGACATCAGTTTCTTGAATTGGCTCTAGTTCTTGTGATACATGAATCGGAATAGACAATTGTACCAACAACAAATGTTACCTCAGCAAACTATTATCAATCTTTATTTACACCAATGTTTTGCATTTTATATAATAAATGTAGCATTATTTTCATGAAACTTTAATATGCCTTCTTTTTTTCATACATTTTCTTTTTTTTAAAGAAATTTGAGTTCTTCAAGAAGAAGTTGTTTAAATGACCCCAATGTATTTTGCTACATTTGTGGTGAATATTCTCAGCAAAATCAGAGAAGAAACATTGCAGAATTTGTGAAACAAGCATATCTTGCATATTTTGGTATTAAACTGGGGCACCAAGATAAGTATTGGGCTCCCCATATGGTATGAAAAACTTGTGTAGAGTGTCTACGTCAAAAATGGAAAACTGAAACGTTCAAAATTTTGTCTACCTATGGTATGTCGAGAGACCAAAAATCATCATAATGATTGTTATTTTTGTGCTGTGAATGAAAAAAAGGTTTCAGTCGTTACAAGAAAAACAAGTGGGAGTACCCTAATTTGGAATCAGCAAGATGACCTGTGCAGCATGGTGCTGATGTTCCCATACCAGTGTTCAGTACCCTCCCTGATATTCCTGTATCAGACATGGAGGATTTACAGGATTTGGAGTGTAATCCAGGAGTTAGCAGTGAAAGTGAATATGAAGGAAGTGTTTCATCATACCGGCAGTTTTCCCAAGAAGAGCTCAATGATTTAATTTGTGACCTAAGTCTGTAAAACAAGCATCTGAACTTTTAGCATCCAGGCTAAAAGAAAAGAACTGTCTGAGCCTGGAAGTTAAATTAACGGTTTATTAGAGAGGTGACACTCCTACCATATTTCAGTGAAGATGGAGACTTTGTGTACTGTTGTAACATCCCTGGACTACTAGCCCATATGGGAGTACCAGAATACTGATCAGAAGACTGGCGGCTTTTCATAGACAGTTCCACTCGAAATTCGAAATCATGCCAACTGCTATCCATCAATTCCAATTGGTCACTCAACAAAACTTAAAGAAGAATATGAAAATATCAAAATGGTCTTACAAAAGCTTTGCTATCATGAACACCAATGCTCCATATGTGTTGATTTAAAAATGGTGAACTTCCTACTTGGACAGCAAAGTGGATACACAAAGTACCCGTGTTTCATCTGCTTGTGGGATAGTAGAGCAAAGCAGGATCACTGGAAAAAAGTGACATGGCCTCCAAGGGAAAACATGAAAAAAGGTGCAGCGAACATCATTAACGAGCCAATGGTTCACAAAGAAAAAATCTTTCTCCCTCTACTACACATAAAGTTGTGATTAATGAGGTAATTTGTTGGAGCTCTGAACAAGGACAGTGATTGCTTCAAATACATTTCCCTGAGATTCTTCCCTGGATTAAGTACTGAAAAATTAAAAGCAGGAATCTTTGATGGACCCCAGATTCGGAAACTGATAAATGATTAATATTTTACAAGTTACATGACTGATATTGAAGCTTCTGCCTGGCACAGCTATGTCATGGTTGTCAAGAATTTCTTAGGTAACCATAAAGCACAAAATTATAAGGAACTGGTACAAAACTTGCTCTTAAACTTCAAAAATTTGGCTGCTATATGAGCATAAAACAAAACTTCTGCTTTTCTGATTAAAAGATCATCAGCAAGTGGTCACACTGCATTTTATTAACTGCACCTGTCTGCTACTTACTCTTTTTTCTATGAAAGTGGAAAGGTAATCTAATTTGTTGCAAAAAGTTTTTGCATTTTGACTTGTCTTTGTTAAATGAATAATGACATGGTGATGTTATGTGTTGTTGTTCATCAAAAGTTGTATTTGCCTAATTTTAAAAGTCTGCTAAGAACCAGCTGAATTTATTAGATCCGGACGCATTAAAAAAATTACTATAAATTGATTTGCCTGTGTTATGCTTAGATGTATGCTGGTAACTAATAATAAAATTTACACAAAGAATGTTTAATGGAAAAGTCTGTGAAATAAAAGCCTTAACTGGACATTTGCAGATGCCAGAACCGATGGATCACATTTAAGAAGGATCAGAATATCAAATAAAATAAGACCTTGCAGCTTCTTCTACATAGTTCTTTGATCTATTTCTGGTTTGTTTCTTCATATAATCAGTCTTTTGACATCCCTATTTGATAATACAGACACAGCGTTTTGCAAGGTAACTGGCTTCTGCAAGAATAGAAACAGTTTGATGTATGGCAGTTGAGATCATTAGCGGAACTGACCTTGAGGTAAGTCATTGGAAGTAATTTCCAAGTAAAAGCAAAGTAGCGGTGAGTGTATTATTTAAACCTCTATCCAAAATTGCAATAAATAATACAAATAAACATGTATTACCTCTAAAATATTTACATGTTGGGCATTTTAAAGTGAAAAGTCTGTGTAATAGGAATAGCATCAAACTGGATTATATTTCAGCAGCATAATTTTGTGTTGAGTTTTGTATTTTTCCACTTTTTAAATACTTTGCATTTATGACCTCATATCTGACATTCCAAATAGGCCCTTTTTCTCCTAAGTAAAATTCCTGCACATCTCTGGGGTACAAGGGTCATTTACCACATGTCTGCTTGTAGTCTCTGTGTTCTCTCCGTTTTGATTCTCTCCGGTTGGATTTCAGTTGGGTTACTTCCGTTTTCTCTCAGTCCAAAAATACACAAATACATTAACAGGCGTTTATAAATGTCTTATATTGTAAACTTTAAAGAGTTACATATATTGATGATCTATAAACTTAATTTACCAAAGACATGCTCTAAAAATATCTACCAACTATACCTAAATCAAGAATAAAGGCCAGACAGGTTTATTATTGCAGAAGGGACAGGTGATGTCCCTTTTGCAATAAAATATATGTACCTATATTATCTAGCTGCACATCTGGCCAGAGTGGTGGATTGGTGCTGCAACCGGTTATTTAAACAGTGGATATCCCTGGAACAACTCTACTCCCCTTTTCCCCTGGTCCTGCTAGCGTGGCTACCATCCTGCACCATTCCTGGCCTTAAACTACACCCCACTGTGGGACATACATGGGAACTATGTACCAGATACTTTAATAAATTTAACTTCTCAACTTCACCATCCCCTCTCCTCCCCATTTTTGGCAACCCAGCATTTCCACGAGGACAGGAGGATCCAGTCTTTTTAAGACTGCAAGTGAAAGGTTTCTGTAGGGCACTACATTACTTTAGCACGGGAAGATGAAGGGAGGGGTTTGATTTGAGCTCCGAGATCCTATACTTTGGACTGGATATTTGGAGGACAGAGCAGCTATCTCACTTTCTGTGCACCTTATGCCCTCTCAACGACTTTGACAGACCCCTCACATCTTTCGAACAACTCTGCCTAGGAGAGGGAGGCACTCGCCATACCCTGTCTGCACTTTACACCCTCCTGCAGGACTCTCTCCCAGCCTGCTTGCCAACCTACTTCTATGAGTGGGAGTCTGATTTGGGGATCTCCCTGACTGAGGACCAAAAACAGAGAATACTCCTTTGGACCCATAAGGCGTCCATTAGTAGTAGATTTCAAGAGTCCAACTTCAAGTTTCTATCAAGATGGTAGTTTACTCCTGAAAAACTTCACAAACGCATTCCAGGTGCCCGACCGTTGCTGGTGTTGCCAGACGGCATTTGTATTCATACTTCACATATTCTGGGAATGCCCTAGCCTTAAAACGTGTTGGTTAAAAGTCAGAGATATTGTCTAACAAATGAGAGACTCTGCGATCCCAGAAAACCCTGCATTTTTTCTCTTACAACACAACTCCTTCTCGGAATAGGTTCATAAGAACTAGTGATTAGGCATCTCGTCGTGGCAGTGAACTCATGTATTTCTGCATACTGGAAGAAACACAATACCCCATCTGTTCAATTGTGGCTGTGGAGAGTCAATAAAATACATTGCATGGAAGACCTGACCTCATCCCTTCAGGGATCAGGTCGGAAATTCTTTACTACCTGGTATCATTGGTCTTAATTCACCAATTCTGCAGAGTATGGTTGCTACCTAGTCTCGCCTTGATCAGTTTAACACAATATAGTAGTAGGGGATTGCTATGAGGAACATAGTACTGTTTACTGAAGTGAAGCACCACAATTGATAGGCTGTTTAGTCCTATTATTAGTGTTGTGTTTCCCCTCCCCTACTCTTCCATCTTGTCAGCTTCCTATGGGAGACACTCTTAGACCCGCTAACCCTGAAACTCTTTACAAGTTCGCTATAAATAGTCATATGTTGGTAATCTTGCTGTATCTGTGTTTTATTTTGTATTCTAAATTTTGCTATATCTGCATCTTATTTTGCATGCTGAAGGTTGTTTCATCACTGGTTCCCATGTATGATGTAGACCTTTCGTTGGCCTCTCCCTATATCTGTACCCTCGTTATTTTTGTCTTAACCTGTTTATATTTTGCACCAATGTAATTCCTTTTTTTGTTGTATCATGATTATACTGTTGTAACTCCTTTCTCCTTCCCCAGTCCCGCTCTCTACCCTAAATACCCTTAAAGAAAAAATGTTTTAAAAAAATATTAAATGTACCTATCAGTTCATAAAGCTTTCTTCTATGTTCATTGAGCTTCATATGATAATATGATGCCGACATATTTTTGGCTGCCAGAAAAAAATTCACATTACATTACAACCTGACCAACCAAACCCAGATGACCAAAGATCTGGAATTCGGAGGACAGGGTAAAGATGGTGGATGGTGATTTAGGTTTAGGTCTGCTTTAACACAGTCTAAATAAACACTACAGATGAGCTGACTTTTGTAGGGAAGCAACACAACTAGATTACACCCCTACCCAGAGGGTGACAGGAGAATGGACAGTAAAGAAGCAGCAACAGACTTGTCGGATCATTCCCATGTTCTTCCTTCTTTCAGCATTTTCACAAATACATTCAACAAAAACTATATAAGCTCCTAATACTCCCTATTCTAAGTGCTGCTAATTACAAGGGACTAAGATGAAGTGAAGTTCAAGCAAACTAGTTGCATTTAAAATATCATGTAGTAATATTAGTTGAACAATATTTGCCTTTGTTTAGTATTAAACCATTGAAATCAGCATATACCTTGTAGAAAATGTATTACTACTTATAATTGTAATTACTGCTAGATAATGCTGTCTCGTCATTTTTTCAGCAGCTAGTCCTTGGCCACGGCTAAATTTGCAGCATTATGCCTTAGAAAATAACTACTTGTTTGTGGAGCTGAGATTAAATGTTTAGTAGGACTTCATGCACAAAAAACTAAGAATGCAATGCAAAGACAGCAATGTACATTTTGGAAAAGAACTGAAACCCATCAAGCAAGATACTAAGCATGTGAATTTGCAGTCTCTACAGTTTATCAGGGCAGCCCTCTTCATTCCCTTGCATTAATTACACTTTTGACTATTAAAAGACACTGCCTTTGGCAGCCATACACTTTCCTGGCACTCTTTCAAACACACTGGAAATTGGAGATGTTGGAGTTGTTAGTCCAGAACTGTCAATGTGTGTATATTTTTATTGGGACCCTGACAATGTTAAAACATGTATTATTAATACTGGTGATATATTTTGCCTTTGTACTGAGGGTTTCAGTAAAGCAAGTCCATCTGTCATTGCTACAATTATATCATTAATTAAAGTAATGCGTTGCTGTGTCAGGTTTCCTTTTCATCCACTACAACATGTTTGTATTAGTGCCAATGCATTCCACTACTCATTAGAAGAGGGCATATCCTCCTGTGAATTACACTTTCATGTCCTGTGGAAAGAATCTATTGTAAATGGAAAGAATGATGTTATGGCCAGTCGGAAATCGTAGCCTGCTGCCTTGTGATCAGATTGAACAAGGATAACATGAGATATGGCACAGCAATGGATTACTGATTATTATAAAATCTGTACTGTACCTACAGGTTAGATTAGCATTGACTTTATACCAGTTATAGAAGGAAATGAAATGGAAACCGGGCTTTGGGGTATATTTTATCTTCATAATATGTAGTTAGCAATTAATTAGCAGGGAAAAACACAGAATATAATTCACAAATTAGATTAGATGTTTTTCCTGGTATTTAAAGATAAACAACAAGTAACATACTCTGATGAAATATTGGAATATTTTTCCTGATTTTTATTCTTTCCATCCATTATTGATACTTGTGCATATCTGCTACATAGAACAGCCCACCTGCAATAAACAAACTGCCTGCTATTTTTTATTTCTAATATTTAGTTCGACTTTAATTTGTGATTTCATCTCCAAAGTTTAATTTTAAAAATGTTTCCTTATTTGCCCTATATGTCCTAATAGGCAAGTAACCAATCAGATTTTATGTTTCCCTTTGTAGCAGTTAGAAAAATGAGAAATGAATCCTGACTGCTCAGAGTTAACAATTTTACTAGAGTGTCTCTTCTTCTTTCAGACTATTTAGCAGGTGAGTAGGATGATTCATATAAAATGATGCTCATTCAACCCTTTACATTTCTCTGGTGTCTATGATTGTGAGTTTTAGATGCTTTTAAGGCTGTGTGCCTTTTCTATGCCCATGAACAGATAAGAACACTTCAACATAAATAGACACAGGTAAGTACAGCTGCAGCATGGGATAATACTGTAACAAAATGAAGTTTGCACATGCTGATGGACACAAATGTTTCAGTCATTTAATATGCACTGCCCAGCCAACAAGGTCACATACTTTTATATTTTATTGGACTACCCTCTGATTTCTCTGACTGCTCTGATTTCAACAGGCATTCGTTGTGGTATTGTTTTCATGAGCTTATGTAATGTCACAACATTTATTTCTAAGGGAAGCTGCAATATGTTTTTGCCAAGATCTTGTATTTATGGTGGGATAGTTGAACCAATTTGTAAAATCCCATATATTCTAAATAGAACTCTACGGTGGCCAATTCACATGTGAAATGATGTCTCATGCTCCCTAAACCACTCTTTAACAAATGAAGCCCAATAATCCCTGGCATTGTCATCCAGCCATATGTCCATGCCATTCAGGAAGGAAAAATCCATAGATGGAAAAACCTGGTCATTCTGTATTTTTTGGTAGTGAGCTGACTCCATTTTTGAGCGCATAAAGTTGCTGAATCTCTACCTTACCAACTGAAGGAACCCCAGATCACAACACTGACCCCACAGGCTTGGGGACTTTTTTTGTCCAGAAAGTGTGTAAATGTCAATTTACTCAAACCTGTAAAAGCAGATGCCATATTTCCTGCATTTTGTGCCATACAAGCCAGCATTTCTGCAACCAACCTCACCTCTCCATCATCACTGAAATACCTACCCTTGTACCTAAGGTACATTAATCTACATTAATCTAGGGGAAAGAAGACAGTATGGGGTCAAACAACTAAATGCATTTATCTCATGCTCAGCTCAAGTGTAGCAGCTGAAGCAATATTTACCTTGCTTTATGATAGGAACCCAACAGCTAATAATAAATCACTTGGCTTCATCTTCATGTACTGCAATGCACTCTGCAAACTGTACTGTGCAGCAGAGTTCAATTTACTTCCTTCACAGCTGTTATACAAGGTTTTTTTTTATAAATATCAATGCTCCCACAACCTCCCAGTCATCACTATCACAAAAATAACAATTCTACTTCTTGCAAAAACTATTCTTATATCATCAATTGTCGTACACCTGCTAAAACTCCCATAAGCTGCAAATATTTTCCAGATATGACCTGAAGACTCAGGTTTCCACTTTCCCTTAGGTTGCACATTTTAGTTGTGCTCTATTTACATTCTTTTGATATATTTTTTTGGGCTATGCAAATTTCCACTTTAAATAATCCCATTAGCAGAACATATTGTTTCCCATTATGCACACATTGGGACTGATTTTTGAAAGCTCTCCAAGGCTGGAGAGGATAAACTTTCAACAGTGAAGCTGGGTGATCCAGCAAACCTGGAAAGGATTTTTGCTAGTCATTTGTTTTTTGTTAGCAAATGTTTCCTGGACCAGATCATTCCAGGTTTGCTGGATCAACCAGCTTTACTGCTGAAAGTGTATCCTCTATGGCCTTGGAGAGCTTTAATAAATCAGGCTTATTGCCTCTGAGGGGTAGGGCTGGAACTATGTAAGATAATTTTCTGCGTCCCTGCTGCATCTTTTTCTTCTTGTTTGGTGAAACTGTTGTCAGCAGAATAGGAAGTAGTGAGGGAATTTCTCTAATGAAGCTTTGGATTGCAGAAAAACCAAAATGTGTTTTTACACTTTCCCACTCTATAGAAAAGTAGAAAAAACTTTCCAGGGATAATCACGTTACCACAACATAGGGAAAAACACTTTATGCATTGCATTGAGGTTCGGTTTGCAGCTTTATTGCACATACATTACAAAACATCACAATGCATGGTAGCATTGTACTGTGGGTAGGGGTGCATTATAATGCCAAAAATGGTCAATATCTTATTTCTTCTTTTTTTTTTGCAGCTTTTGCATTGTCAGCCTAAATGTATGAAATAGCTAATGCAACACTCAGTATCACATTACAATAAATTACATTAAAATAAATGCATTATTGCAACATACCAGGATGCCAAGGTCTAAATAGATCCCAAATGTTATTAGCACTTTATTGACATGTCTGGCTTATTCTACTTTGATTAATCTAACACTGTAAGAAGTCAGACACTTATTGGGTTTATTTGTGTGTACCAACAATCTATTACTGGAAACTAAAAACTGTAGTTTAAACATTAGTAGTGGAAAATCAAAGTGACCATACTGTGAAATAAGACATGAGACACCACTGGCTCCTTAATGAATGCACAGCTCACTCATGTTTCACTGGTAAAGCTACCAAGTGGAAATACAATGATTAGTAAAAGTCTTTCCTTAATTAGCTTTGGATCTGCAGCAAACTGATTGATAGCTAGTGCTCAGCCCATGAGCAAGCATTGGTATTTTAGGAAACTTTAGAAAAAGTCACAAATACTAAAACTCATTGGTTTGTGTATTGTGTTTTACATTAAATAATGTTACAATACATAACCCTATCACACTATACAATACCCACATTATAGGGACCACTAATGCCTGTAACAAACAGCACTGTATGTTGCACTATTGTTTGTGTTACCACAGTTCAATAGTGTAAAGGGGCCCTTTAAGTGTATGTCAGGGCAAAGTAATTAAAGTAAGTAAAAAATGTATTTCTGCACATCATACTCATTTTACTCATTTATACTCATTTTCCTATCCTTTTTAGTTTTAACAAAAAATACAGACAAATACCAGTTTATTTACTAGAAATCCAGTTTCATTCCAACTTTCTCTTGCACTAAAGTCCCAAAACATATTCTTAGTCAATTGTGTTGAACAGATCCCCCAAACAGATCCCCTCCTCTTCTCTGTAATACAAAAAAGAGGTGTTCTGTAGTCCATTCCTGTATTTCTGGCAGGTGTAACAAGTATGTACACTTGCAGTAATATTATGGAGACAACCCAGTGGGCATTGTGTATGTACAACAAAGGAATACAAGTGTCTAACTGAAGAAGTGGGCATTTCTACATTCAGCCTGCCCAGGGTAATACACACACCTGCTGAAAATAGATGACGAAAAGAAATGAAGGCAAACAGTAAAAAAGAGAGGATCATATGCAGCATAGACTGGCTGAAGAGGGCTGAATTATGTTTGTAGTCCACTAAACAGGAAATGAGGTGGGCTCAATACCTGCTGTAGATTCTAAAGCTTCTTGTGTAGAAAATGAAGTATCCAGGAAAACGAGAATACCATAGTTCATAACAGAAGAAAAAGAAGGGTGATGATGCAGTTTAGCTTTTGCTGCATTTCTAGTGTACTGTATACATTACCATCATTGGGCCTGATTTATTAAAGCCCTCCAAGACTGGTGAAGATAGACTATCAGGGGAAAAGCTGGGTGTTTCAGCAAACCTGGAATTGATCTGGCCCAGGATTGAAAATATTTGCCAACAAATAGCCAGTGATTTTAAGGAATCCATTCCAGATATGCTTGATCATCCAAGTTCTCCGATGATAGTCTATCTTCTCCAGTCCTGGAGACCTTTAATAAATCAGGCCCATTCTCTACCTCTTGGACCCTACAGTATTGCACATACTTGTGTGATCTGACCCTAGCTACACTGATGCAGGGAAATAACTAATTAAACATTCTCATTTGAAAAATTTTGTATGAATGCATACAGTAAATATGTGAATAAAAAAACCCACACAAATGATTTAACTAATACTAATCCTTTCGTGTAGTTTTAAATAGACTTTTAATGAGATTTCCCTCACTGGTGTCCTGAGATAACATTTGATAAGATGCTTGTGTATAGGTTTTTCTGCCAAAGAAATTGTATGTCAACTGTGGCTTTATTTTTAATAGCCTGGTGTTACTCAACATGCTTATTCTAAATGGACTTTGCTTTTTTTACCAGCAGTATATAACACTTCATGCACGCAAATACATGCCATAACCAAAGGTCAGACAGAGATAACATTTACAGTTATAGTATATAGATATCTAATGTGTGATAAACTGACAATATTGACAGACTTGAACTGTAAATCCCTGGAATGTAAGACATTAGGGTTAGTGTTTTGAATGTGAATAGGATTTGCTTAATTACTGTTCACATTCCATGTATAGAACAAAGAAGTATTTAGTTCTTCCAGATTCGATTTTGTAATTTGCAGTTTAATACCCTTAATTAGCTTATTATGATAGGCCAAATAAAGTGTAAATAAATCCTATAAAGCCCAACATTTTCTATATAGATATAGGAGAGAACTGTTAGATTCTATTTTTCCTTGTGATCATTATCAAGATGAAAAAAGTAAAAGTGAAATCCAAATTTTTAGAATTGATCCTAAAATGAGGGAAATCGTTAATGGGAACACCTGTTACAGGAAAAACCGACTAAGAGGGGAATTCACCTCACTTGGGAAAATTCCACTAACTTCCCACTAGCAAAGGAAAACTTCACCAATGGTACACAGACAACATAGGAGGAATGGTCAGAAGTAGTGATAAATGATATTGAGAAATGTGTTTCGTAAAAATTTAGCAGTGACATGAGTTCCCAAATTTAGGTATGTCTCATAGAACCATCTATCTACATAGATGGCATTGTGGTTTTTAAACTTGTTGAAATATAATGAAAGTACATGTGAGAACACTGTGCATGGACTTTGCATCTAACAAAGGGCAAGCTGGTTGTTGTTGTTTATAGAATCAATAAACACTTTTATCTACCGGGCCAAGGTAAAGTAAGTGATATATAAACTCATCTGATACCCTGCCACACTCAATAATATTAAACAAAGCAAGAATGGCTCAAGAATGTGCTTAGAAGATTTACGTATTGTTGTTTGAATACCTGGCAGTTGGGTGTATTGTTACAAAAAAAAGGCAGTACTTATTTAGTTCACATTCTATTTTTACCAATAGAAGGGGCAATGTCAAAATAAATTATATATTATAATATTCTCTAACATTTTACTCTTAAAGTGGACCTAAATGTAAAAAGTATGCAATATTTTCTGTTTATGTACACTTTGTCACATATATGCAGCTCAGTGTACAATTCCAGCACAGCTGGCTGCTGGAAATACCTGGACTCCTGTGGGCACGAGCAGGAGTTTTGTCATTCCTGCCTGG
This sequence comes from Pyxicephalus adspersus, assembly GCF_032062135.1. Classification (NCBI taxonomy): domain Eukaryota; kingdom Metazoa; phylum Chordata; class Amphibia; order Anura; family Pyxicephalidae; genus Pyxicephalus; species Pyxicephalus adspersus. Next base: position 89,087,801 of record NC_092861.1, read on the forward strand.
ATAAATAGGATGGTCCCGGAAGAGTACCAGGTGAAGGTGATAGTACCTGCCACAAGGTAAGGGGAGGCAGGTTTAGGTAAAACAAAAATTGCAATTGGGCAGAAGGGAAATCGTCTGTACAAATTACCTAAATACATTCAACTAAACATTTGATATTTCTGGCATGGAGGAGCACATGATTGACTATGTCACATGAGGACCATCCATAGCCTTCTGTAATCTATGACTCGAGCCATTCGTAACTTACAAATCATAACTTTACCTACTAGCAGCTGAATCAGTACGGAATTGCAGGGAAAGCAAATACATGGTAAATTCTTTAAGCAATCGTGTTGATTATTTCACATTATAGGTATCATCTGTAGAACTGAACTTCAAGTGAATTACAAATTCAAAAATCCATTGTGTAGCTTTGTTTCTCTGCAGCACCAATCCACACAGCCATGTCTTCTCAAGACTTTTAGTTTCCTGTTAACAAGTTGAGTTCCTGCAATTGCTTACTGCCTACATCTTGTGACCTGGTTTGCACTAAAATGCTATGAACTATAAACAGGGGTCACAATGGCAACTCGGCCCCTGCTCCATGAGTGTAGGTTAGCATGCTGAGAGGATACTGAGAGGTGGGCAGGTTCAGGCTCTCATTACTGACCCACAGCAACAGGTTTCTAGCAGGGAATGGGAGAGATAAGATCCCATCATCACTTTGAATCTACCAACAGGGCCTGGTCCTATCCTCCCCTTAGTATTTGTCCATCAGATACTGCAGCCCTGCTGAATGTTCCAACATCTCAGATAAATTAGAGTTGGAAAAGATCTGCAGAAAAGTAAGATCACTGGGAGAAGGGGGTCTATCTCTGGTGGGTTCTGAGTTGTTCAATGTATAGATTGGGTTCAAAGTTGTGGTTGAGCATGGGTCATAGGTCCAAATTCTGCATCGGTGTCCTGTCTGGAACTGTTCGTTGGCTGAGCACCAAGAAGATGTAAGCACGCACAAGCTTTGACATGCTACTGGACACAAAACAGATTTAACAGTGTTCTTGTTTAAGAACATAATATGTTATCAATCACTATTTGTCACTTGTACATAAAAAAGGAAACTACCATGTTTATTCAACTATGTCTTCCTGGATAAGAAAACCCCCACCAATTTATCATGTTTACATTATTTTTAAAATGTTATATGCAGTTAGTGAAAATAATGGAGTTTGGCTTGTTATTAGCCCTTTTTTAATTGATTTTACTATAGCATTCAAACCCGGAGTATCAGCCCTGGGAACCAAATAAGTGAGCTCCATGCATTTGTTTTGACAAAAAAAAAAAAAAAACACTAACAGGCAGAGGCAGCAATGAAAGGTTCTTCAGACGCTCCTTCATTGCCCAATGATATGTTGGAGGCAGGGAAGTGACCAGGAGTTTTTGCGAACTAAAGTCAGGTCTCCATCTTGACTGTATAGCCTGCAAAGCCACATTAGGGTTTGTGTACCTGGTGTGGTTGTCGAACACAATCCTTTACATATGAAAACTGTACAGACAGCTTGCATGTATACTTTAAATACAAAAGTTATAATTTACCATAATAGTATTTTAATGTCTATTGGTCATGAAACAATAGCAACTGCATAAAACCATAAATATCATACATATTTGTGCAATGCTGTAAATTATAAATGTCATTCTTTATTTGCTTTGAATGACCTATAACATAGACATGTTTTGAAAAGTTAAGCTGCAAAAAAATGAAATTTCCTTTAATTCTTTTGGGACTTTATGAATTACAATAGGGCTGTATGCCTTACTTGTGGGTCCGCACGTAGCTATATTTTGGTTCGGTGCTGATCGGAGCAGATATTGTTAAAACAACGTTTTATATTGTGCTAATGATGGAAGTGTTAATATTCAAAGAGAATATTTATTAGGAGCTCAAGGTCTGCTACTGGCGTATGTAAAGTTTTTTTTTACATGGTCAGAATGCTTCTATACCTTATGGATTGTTTTCTGTTGAGTTTGTGGGGTTTTTAAGAAATAGGTTATTCAGTTGATCCTAAAAATAATGCATCAACTTTATTTGATGTTGAATATCCATGAAGATCTGTAAATCTATCAATAAAATTGAAGGGGCATTATAATTTGCAGATGCCATATGATATTTCCCTTTGAACTTCATTATTAATTTATAAAGTTTATACATTTCTAGCTACGTGTACTTCATTGCAGAATTGCAAAATGTACTTTGTAACCATTAACCTTATAAAAATGTATTTAGTGATTTGTAAATATTTATATCAGATATTATTTTGCTGTGAATTTCAATGAACTAAACAATGCTATTAAAAAGGACATTCATATGTTAAAGATTTTATGCAATTTATTTGACTTGGTTGTCCCATTTTCCACACTGGTTCTGCAAAAGTTAGTGAAGACCAAAACTACTAATTTTTATATTCCAGAACAACCCAATTTTGCAAAGCCATATATTTAGGGCAAGAGGACCCCAACCATTTACATTTGGGAGAATGGAAGAGGAAATTCGGAGAAATATTATAGACTCCTTTGTAAGGTGTGTTGACATGTGGTTGTAGTTGAGTTTATATGATCCTTCTGTACTCAATTACTGAAATTTAGGGATTCTTCCTCCAGAGATTTAAAGGAATGCATGAAATTTGTTCACTAAGCACCTTGTAGGTACCAGGCTGGCAGATCCCTAGGATCACAGGATTCTTCCATCATCAAATTGTAGTTTTTGACAAATCCTCAGGCATACTAGATGTAAACCATATGGGTAAAGTCTTACGTTAGTAAATGACATGGCATGCTTGATTATAAAGAATTTTAAAAAGAACAATTTGACCAGGAAGGAAATTACTGCAAGGGCAGAACTTGCAAAAACAGCCTCCATCATAAGCTGTAATAACTAAACTGAAAAAAACAAAAGTCAGGCAATGGCTTACAGTTGCAATTTGCTCCCACGTTCCTTTCATTCATTTTTGTTTTATAGTTGATTTTTATCAGGGAGACATGTTAACAAAGAGTGCCTTGGTTTTTAATTTAGGTTTTTTGTATAATGTGATTTCAGTTCCAGAACTGCATTGTGCCTGTTTTTCAAACTCCCTGCTTCCACCAAACACAGTCCAGTGCTCTGCTTTCAACATTTGAAAATAATTACAGAAAACCATTTTACTAAAACTATTTACAATGTAAGAATGAAAATCACATGTAAGATACTATGCCTTACTCACTTACTACTACATCTGCATTATAACGTTGTGTGTATTTTATTTACCTAAATTCTGATAAATAGTTTATGGATTGCTGTATGATAATACCACAGGCCAGGATAGGATTTAGAAGCAGGAACTTAAACTGTCCAGCCGTACAAATTCTTTCCAAATTCAGTTTTCTGATTAGTAACATCTGTATTTAATTTACTAGTTAGACCTGCTAATTTGCATTCTTTTTGATGTTATCACTGTTACATTTAAATTTTCTATTTTAATGTGATCAGGAGCCAGAGCTGCAATTAAAACATTCAACATCTGTCTGTCTGTCTGAATTTATAAAACCCAGTTACTCAGTTCATCCTAATGATTCACTGCTAGGCACATTTGTGGGAATGTTGTTTAAACTCGCTCTCTTGTTTTGGTATTTAGTTCTGAGCAAGTCCCAATTTTATGAAACCATACCAAGACTAGTACCATTGTATATCAGTGCCTTGTAAAGTGATTCCTACAGAATTAAGAACGAGTGGACAGCTAGGCAAAAAAGATAGATAGATAGATAGATAGATAGATAGATAGATAGAATGAAATGTTATTTTTTAATATATAAAATGCTTGAGATATGTAATGTAGTTATAGGAAAATGAACACATTCTGAAGTTGACCGCCAAGTATCTTCAATACAAACTATATGATTTACACCTGATTTAAAATTTTCTTTATTTGCTATAAAATGGTCTTTATATTATTAAAATGTACTGATGTAGCACCAACATATTATGTGGTGCTTTAAAGTGGTCATATTTATTTCACAAACTGTCCCTCAAAGTGGCTTACGATTCCTGCCATGGTCTACATGGTCTTACTAATACTACTTTTTTAGAAAGGCTAATTCACCAAACTGCATGTTTGTAGGAGGAAACTCATGTAAACCTAGGCAGAACATAGAAACTCCATGCAGATAGTGTCCTGGACAAGATTTGAACCTAGGACCTTGGTCATACAAAGGCAAGGGTGCTAGCCTCTGCACCACCATGCCACACATCTGTCCTTTTCTGAGCAGCCACCTAGTTTAAATAACATTCCGCATTTGTTTCTGAAAACACAAATAATGGCAAAATCAACAAGAGAGATGGCTTGCTGCTTTCTGATCTATAAAGGGCGTTTTGTTTCCTCTCATTATTTCCTGCAAACACTTTTAATCCTGCAATTCTCTAGCTGACCCTAGGCACATTTTTATCAATACAGGACTTGACATTGCCAAGAGAAGATAAGAAACAAGACTTCCCTTCTTCCCTAGGCACTGACTCAAAAGTTCCTCTAAAGAAGATACAGCACTAACTAGTTCAGTGTGTGTAGGCTCCAAAAAAAAATCAATTACTTATTTAAGCCATATGAGTAATCATTTCTGGGCTGTACCACCAGCAACCTCACACTTATCTGATGACTATATAATGATGCCACTATACTAACCCAACGCTTGGTATAGTTAAATTACTGTGTTTTTGTCTGCAATTGAATGCTGAATAGGCACCCAAAGGGGGTCATGTAAAGTGTATTGCAATTTATATTTACAGAATGTAAGTTCACCTTTGAAATAACTAAAAGTACAAATTATAATACACATAGTTCATTATATACCTAATGAACGGGGCCCTCAGTGCCTTCATTGTGTTACATTACAAATATAGGTACTTACAGTGGTACTGCTTCTTTGGCTTTCCCAATAGTTGACCTGTTTCTCATGCGGAGATTTAAAACTTTCAAATGTCGGGTCATCCAGGTAACTGTGACACAGTGAGTACTCGAGCTCTTCTTGGGTAGTTGCTATATGCATCACAGTAGGTACAGGTGTGTATTTCAAGTGTTTATTCTGATGTTTATCCTTGCTGGCTGTTGGCTTCTTTATCCACCTTCTGACCTAAAATACAACCATACAAAAGCCAATAAAGAAATGTTGAGATGTAGATTTGCTATGTATAAAGTACAATCACAGTAAACAATCAAAATAATATGAATAATATTATTAATAATGATAATAATAATATTAATAATAGTGATTTTTTTTAAAGATTATCTGATTTTGTAAAACGTAGGGGTTGACACAAGAGCAGTGAAAGCATACATCAGTACAGTTTGTATTTGTTTTGCAGTGCTCTATTCCCTCATTCCTCTTACTCACTGACCCAGGAAATAATTCCAATGAACTGAACAACATAAAATAGAAGCCAAAGTCTGCTTTCATTTGTTAAATGTGAGGATAATTAGCATGAGGGTATGATAACCATTTAGCTCCCTCTGCCACCAGTGTCATAATATGTTTAATGCTCCATACCCCCTAAAAAGGGTGCAGGATTATTAGAAAGTGATAAGGGGACTCATCACATTGTGACCACTGAAATAGTTAATCTATCTCAATATAAGCAGAAACCAAACAGCATATTTGGAAGGATTATATGATAAACTTCTGGGCTCATTCTCTTGTGTCTTCTTGAAAGTTATATTTTGGTAGATAAGATCCAGATGCACAGCTGACAACAGTTTGTTTCAGGCCTGGTCTATTATAATTTGCACTAAGCTCTTCAGTATTTTACGCTCATCTCTGTGGTATGAGTTCTAGAATAAACATGTTATGAATGATTTACTTTCCACTTCACTTTCGCAAAAAGAAAGGAGTTAATATACTAAAGGATTAATTCCTATTCTCCATGAAGTGAACCTGTGTTCGCTTAAAGCATTCAGTCTTGCACAAAGCAGTTTTAAAAAATAAGACTGTTCTTGCACATGATTGAATGGATGAACATTGAGTGAACAGATTCACATTAATGAAAGTGAAATTTACTCTATTAATAAATCAGTCCAAACAGGGCTTGCTGTTGGTTTTAGGCTTTCCTATACAAGCCATATTTCTGAAAAATTCTTCATTTTTCTTTTTTATGAGTTCTTCAAAGATACTGATGTATATGCATGTATGATTGACAATTTATGAACAAGCAAACTTTAAGATCACAGAATTTACCTTTGTCTCACAAAAATGCAATTATGAGCATACACTGGCTACAGTGAATGCACATGGAATTCATTAACAAGGATTTATTATATAGAATGTTTCTGTCAATGGCGTGCAAACATTAGCCAGTAAAGCCCTGGTGCACTGAAAATAATTTTTGGACTACAAGTGTATGTCAGTGAACCATGCATAGAGGGGCATTTTACTGCTCATGGATTTTTGTGAGCATGTAGCACACACCAATGTACAGGATTCCATAGGTTAGGGCCTGAAAAGGAGATTTCAATAACAAATGCCCGAGTGTACCAAGTTTTTAACATAATAAGTATTATGAATGCCCAGATCACTTAGCGGGCTGGCTACATGATGTTTTTTTTACATTTCACGAAAATGGTTTATGTGCACATTTTGCAACATAATGCACTAAGGCAACAGAATTTGGATGTTCAACATGCTTGGCAAACAGGCACCAACTAAGACACTTAACACCAGTATCCAACCAGATTGACAAATTCAAGAATATTGATCAATATATGTGTGAATATCTGTGCTTATACGCGATCCCCCAATCCAAGCAGTTACCAAGAACATTTAAAAATCTTTCTACTTCTCTGTTCAACTGGAAAGGAAGTTCCAAACAGGGAAGGGGCATGGCTGGAAATCCCTGTAAAACACATCTGTGAATTATTTCATCCTTAGTATGCATTATTTGTTTGTACATTAACTTTAAATGGTAGGTTATTTTAACTAAAATTATAATTAAATTAAATGTTGTGCACAGTTTTTATACTTTTCTTTTGCATGATGACTGCATTGTTTTGCATAGTTTTATTTAATTAAAAAGTTGTTAATAGAACAGATTTACCCATAAATGTTGTGCACAATGCTTTTACATCTAGTGTAATAGTAATAATAACATGGCTAAAATTACATCTGTTAACATGTAATGGCAATAAGTGATTGATATCCCTCTAAATGTACAAATGTTATAAGTAGGCATATACAAGTTACTGAAAATGTCTTTCAATATTAGGTCAAGACTGATAGTTAGATAGTTAGATAGTTCCCATAGAGGCCACATTGTACCCATCTCAAATAGCCAACAAACTTCACACCTTTCCAAACTCTGTGTCTGTTGCAAAATACGATCTGACACTTAGACCGAGCCAAGCTTGGCACACAAATACAATCAAATCTGATGAGTAAATAATTCACTATCAGTAATGGAATGATGCTAAAATTAGATCAACATACAACAGGGAGTGCTGACAAATGCAATATTTTTAACACCATACATCTAAGGCTGTAACATTATTAAACCAAATGGAAAATACATATACATTCACACATTAATTATACTAATATTATATTTAAAAAACAGTAGGCCTTTGCTATTGAAATGTCATCTTTCATTTATTAACAGCATAAACCAAGCTTACATTTCCTGACCATACCTTACCAAAAGGAAAATAATGTAAACCCTCATTCCACCAATGTGTGTGTGAAAGGTGGTGAAGTATATTGGAGAGTTTGCTCCCAACTGCATTCATTATTGATATAAAAGGGAATTCAAATTTTAAACATAATTTTATCATTGTAGATCATATAACTGCTGCAGGCCCAGAAGCTAGAGGGGACACAGCAATCTGGCTGTAGAGTGGTTCATGATAGTAGCAATAGCATTTGACAAATACATTTAGATAAAATGTACATAGCATCTGTGGATCTCTTTAAAACTGAGTGATGAAAGCATCACTAACAGTTGTTTTAATGCAAGATAAAGATCCAAGAAAAAGATAGTCCCAAAATGGTTTTGTTATGACCATGGAATGGATCTGGTCCAGGATTCAAAACGTTTACTAGCAAATAGCAAATGAAGAAATCCATTCCAGGTTTGCTGGATCACCCAGCTTTACTGGTGAAAGTATATTCTCTCCTGCCTTGGAGAGCTTTCATAAATCAGTCTCCTAGAATCATGATAATGTAAATATTAATCACAGGAAATTACAGGTTATCAAGCAATGAATTCTCTACATATGGATTCCTAAAATCGATAAATACTGAGCATAATTGAACTAGGTTTCAGGTAAGATTAAATTCCCATTACAAATATTTGCTAGGCCAATTATGATTGATCACTGGAAAAATATATTTTATGTATTTTTAGTCCTGTAAATAATTAACAGGTTGCTAAGAAAATATAAAGGAGGATCACACAAATACCATTTTGTACCACTAACTCCTATTTCTAGCTAAAATGAACAAAGGGAAATTAAGTAACCATTACTGATTATGAAACATTAAAGTGTATATTAGTCATAAAACCTGATCTACTTGCACTAGACAACAAACATTTTAAAGATAAAAACAAAAAAGCTTTTCTGTGCAGGTTCTTCATGAGAAAATGACATCAGAACTGTATTGTGGAAATTGCTGCAGCTTACAGTAATGAGGCTATTCAATTGGTCTCCATATACCAACAGATGGCTCTTTTGGGAGTGTTCTTTTTTCAAAATCTGAAAAAACTTCTCGGGAATAGTGAGCAAAATTGATTGCAAAATAATGAACCTCACCCAGCATTTCAAGGGAATCCAGCTAACCCTGTAGTTCTGCCTAGACCTAAGGAACATAAAATAAGACCGTAAACCAACTATGTCCTTAAACATAATTTAAAAAAGCTGCCTATAAAATATTATTATGGCATTTACACAGCGCTGTACATTAAATAAGGGTTGCAAATGTCAGGTAGTATTCAGGTGGTGGTGGTCTGTCCACATTTACTCTATATAGTTACACCCTCTCTCTTTAAATTCTCTCTAAATTTGATATCATTACAACACTACAAAGTAGTTATTTCAAATAATATGATCCCCAAAGGCTGTCATCTCTCGAGTGGCTAATATCCTGGGGAAAAATTCAGAAGAACTGTACCAAAGAAAGAAAACTATTCATATCCAAACCAAATTTCATTCATTTATATTCAGAAAGGAACTGGTCCATTAACACCAACATATCATACGGCATCAGTTATGTGTTTTGTTTAGTAATAAATCCTTGATGCCAAGTTTAGTGATACACTGAAATCAGATGTTAAAAGGAAGTATGTAACAAGAGAAACAGAGAGAGCGGCCTTCTAATATCTCCTTGTTCGGCTGTTATGTTTGTTGCTCCCTGGCTTCAATGCTTTCTGAGTTGTTGACCTAGAACAAGAACGCAGTTCATATATTCTGACATCACTTGCTAAAAATGTGCTTCATGTCTGCAGTTTTAAAAGTTCTGATGCCAAATACAAAAAAGCTATTTTAGTAGGTGAGTAATGGCACTCCTTGTATTTCCATAGGAAACAAACCTGTGTAATGTCCAAGCAACAGGTTCATTTTAATGCCCCACTGCCCTGCAGTGGATGCTTTATCCAGGTGTATAGACCCTATTTAAATATTTCTAAATTGATTGTCACTAATAAGAAAACCAAGCAAATAGAACTGAATGGGAGCTTTAGTGAATGTAGCGATTCCCTTTCCACAACCAGGCCTTTCAAATTTTCAGAGCTAGACATAGCATTCCTTACATGACAATTTTTCACATCCACCTCCTATATAGGTAGGTAACACTAATATTCAGTCATTCAGGCATCCAGTCCCTCATAATAGCCCTCTGCGGTACTACCATATTAAAAAAAGCAAGGTAACCCATCCTGCTGCCCTCATTTGCCCCTCCTAACCTAAAGTTTTACACCAATATAGTATTTGTCAGATCAGCACAGACAGTCAAGCCCATGTACTTGAACCACAGTGGCAGGTAGCAGTGTAACCATGGGGCAAGTTAGGAAGAATTGTCTCTTTGCCCAGGAACACAGGGCAGAAAACATTCTATTGGTAAGTAAGGGTAGGCTAGGTAAAAGGTTAGGAACAGGATCCTTTTATAATATCTGCCAAGGTTATTCTAAGAAGGAGTTGGGTGACATTTATACATTACATTGCACCCACATCCCTTTCCCACCTAATCCTCACAGTGAAGCAATTGGCAAGCCTAAGGTATGCACAAGGGGCTGAGGCAGTTTTCTGTATATACAGGTAGTACTCGAGTTAAGGACATCTGACATACGGATGACTCCTAGATATGAACGGGGCTTCCCTGCTTGTTTGTTTGTAGGATGGAGGCTTGATGAAGGAGAGGGTGCGGTTCACATGACTTGCAGAAGAAATCTTTTGCTGTTCTAACATCTTGTAACTCTTTAATGACCACGACAAACTCTGCAGTTGTTTCTTTTTGCATATCAATTCACAGCTTTCTCCAGAAGTTAGTTTTTTTTTTGCTTGGTTTGTAATTAACTCACAGTGAGGATTTTATACAGTAATTGACAGCACGCGGTTTAACAATATTTTGAGACAAACATCTGTC
>NC_092861.1:89102641-89106021 GCF_032062135.1 Pyxicephalus adspersus
CTTCTGGACAGCTAAAAGATCATTGGTGTGATCCTACTGCCCCTGCCAAATTGTGCTGAACCCAGAACAATGCTGGCACCATTGGATGGTTGGTCAATAGGCTCAATAGGTTGGTCATAGGTCAATGGTTGATCAAGGAACACCTAACAACCATAGGAGATGAAGGAACTCCTAACAATCAGAGAACACTGGTTGAGAATGGCTGTTCTAGATTTATAACTGATTAAATTGTGAAGGATGGCAACTTTTGGAACTTGCACTGTTTAATGAGATTTAAAACAAGATATGTACATATGAGCAATTGGGACAGCTATAAAGCATTTATTTGTTTCAGGTTGACTGCACTGAAACCTGCACCTTGAAACAATGCAGCAATGACAAATGATGAAGTTTTCATATACTCTGATAGTTTACTTAGGGCTCAGTCAGAAAAGTGACAACAGGACTGGCAGGGCAGTACACATTTATCACATCTCTTTATCAATACAGAATCAGACTTTCTATGCCAACCATAAGATCATTGATGGAAATTTACAATTCATTGTGCCACTGTTCACACACTGTATACAATAGTATATTCTAAGTAATTGTACTTAAAAAACAGACTCCTTGACCAATGTGAAAAACACCACTGAAAAAAAAATGTATTATTGTACACTGAAATAAACAGCTTTGTACTGTAATGGGCAAATGTTGTTTGTCAATTAAATTAGACCGATAATGAATTCTTTAATCTTGGAACTATCAAAGCAAAAGAAATAATTAGGCATAAAGCATTACTGCCAACAAGGCAGCTTTGTATGCATAGAGTATTATTCTGATATTTTTTTTTAACCAGATTATACATTCTGCAAGGAAACTGGATCTCAGGGAGCTATTCCCCCTCCTATCCCTCTCAGTGACCACAGATTTTCTTTATCACAGATCATAGCACAGCAAGCATTTAGGGTGCGTATGACAACACATATCAACTGGGAAACATTGCTTGCATACCTATAGCTAACACAATGTTCAGTAATGAATACAACCTTCGTGCGAATATTGCTGACATGAATGATGATAATTTACCTATAATTATATTGTAATGTATGCTTTGTCAAACATGAGCTAATTTGCTGCAGCCAAATCATAAGGAAGTATGTAGTATAGGTAGCACATAGGTAGACTAGCATTATCTCCTAAATTTTATATTTTATGTACAAAATTTCCGTAGATGTATCTATTAAGTAGAAGTACACTATTAAATTGTTTGCACACTAATAATAAAGCAAGCCAAAATAGAAATTATACCTATATAATTCACTGTAAATCTGAAGATAGTAGTGGAACAGAAGACCCAGCATATGCAGAAGAAAAATCACAAAAACTATTTCAATTATTTAGACAATTGATATAGAATGTACAAAAAATATTTGTTAGGGTTTGTGAGCTATCTCAAATGAACTTTAGTATTGTAATATACCAAAGTTAGACTTCTAATTTGAGCAAAGCTTGAAACACAGGAGAGAAAATTGTTGCTCTTTAGTTGCACCGTACAAGCTATGCACAGACCAACAATGTCATTTTGTATGTTCACCTATGGGAACTTGGTTCAGTGGGATCCTTTGTTTTCCCATAATGATTACTCATTACAGAGAAGATTAAATCAGAAGATAATTATACATGAATAATCATATTTTGGAAAGTAGTATTTTTTGTTGTTCTTGAAGGCCTAGACCAGTGCCCCCGTGTCTCCCTATATCGGTTCCTTCTGATTTAAAAAAATAAAACTACCCTGATAATGTTAATGTAATCTTAAAGAGTTTCCCCGGCTCACTCATTAGAGCTGTTGGTTTTCTAGCTCAGGTCAGTGGGAGTCAGTTCTTTTTGTATGAAAATTTGTTCGAAATTTTCATTTAGAGCAAAACTAAACATTAACAATAAAAAAATTGCAACCAGGCAGGTCATTTATTGCAGATGGAAAAGGTGATATCCCTACTGCAATAAATGATCTTACCTGTCTGATTGCATTTATTTACTACACTCACCTTTTGCAGAGCCGCCATCTTCATCCCGTTGTGAATAGCTGAAAGCTATGTGCTTTACTGTCAACAACTCTATCAACAAAAACATATTTTATCCCATTCAAACACTGTTCCAGTCCTCTCTCAGAAATGGTGTGTAAATCAGTTCATAGTTATCCTCAGATGGCTATATCAACATTAATTGTTGTGTTTCTCTCAGTTGATTACAAACCAAATTGTTTTTGTTAATAATTGAATAAATTAGATATTAATTACATACGCCCACATGGCACAACTCATTGTGAGGTTATATACAGTAGGGAAACCATCCCTACAGTTCTTTTAGATGTACAATCTTTAGGAAATCCAACCCAACGGCTACCCCATTAGATGTTGAGTAAAAAATAGTCAAACTTGCAGAAAGACTTTTTCTATGTGAGCAACCGACTAGGGCAGTGTTTCTCAACCTTTACAACATGGGGGAACCCTTGAAAAAACTTTCAGTTCCTAAGGAAACCCCTGTTATAATTACTATTTTCAATATCCAATATACAGTACATTAGTGTTATGGTCAGTAGGAAGAATGGCTAATACATTGCTGGCCATTGGGAAGAATGTCACAATACAGATAGCCAAAAAGATCATTGGTGGCACTTAAACTGACCTGAGAGGCACAAATAGCTTATTGCTCAAAAAACCCCCAGAAACCTCTGGAAGAACCCCGATTGAGAAACACTGGACTAGGGTTTGCAACAACTTTTAAGTTCCCATATGCATCTCAGTTATTGTAAAATTCATCATTATTGGACAGCATGAGCTAATGTACCCTATAATATATATTTTTTAAAATTTTTCAGACCTGAAGCTGGATCAACACCCAGCTTGCAAAAACTTTGTAAATATAAATGACCTTTATGTCATCCAAAATGGCCATTACAGTGTAAAACGTCATTTAGTTTTGTCTTTAGTACATTATATTAGGACTAGTGAACTGGTTGCACCATTGTACAAGGCCTCCTTATCAAAGCAAATAATATAAAGTGACATAGCGTGCGCCTCTTTTTTCTTTACTTTTCCCTGCAGTCACTGAGACAGATCTGTGATTTGTTTTAGTTTTCTTTGGATGAAGACGTGCTTAATATAGACTTTTGTAGAAACATTTTCCATGATGCACATACGGAAATGTGTTTCTGATTTGAAACTCAGATTTTGAAGCTTGGGCAATTCACAATGTGCTATGCGATGAAGACTAGATATTTTACATATTTCAATTTAATAAAGTCTGCTTATATTTTGGCAGCCTGATTTCATTTTGGCACATATACTTTTCCATTGTCTGAATAATATGAACATAGGATTTATATATTTTCTTGTAGT
>NC_092861.1:89106367-89106887 GCF_032062135.1 Pyxicephalus adspersus
CGAAAAATGCCAAAGATATGCAAACACAATCTACAGTAACAACTCCCAATAGTCTTATCTTTTTAGTACAACATATGTAGACAAAAAAAAAGATTTAGCCAGAAACAGTTTTTGCCAACATTTTTTAATTATGCAGGCCTTTTAAAATAACAAATGCAATTGTTTACAGGTTGGATCAAATGTTTACTATAGTACAATACTATATTGTGTACTGGGAAGTACTAAAAGCACATACTACAGTAAGAGTGCCCTTATGCCAGCCATTTTAAACTCTCAGGTCTCTGCAGGGGTTACTAGGGTTTTTTTTATCATTGGCAGATTGACATTTCTTTTGATCATGACTGCATAGATTTTGAAGCTTGGGTAATTCATAATGTGCTATGCGATGAAGACTAGATATTTTACATATTTCAATTTAATAAAGCCTGCTTATATTTTGGCAGCCTGATTTCATTTTGGCACATATACTTTTCCATTGTCTGAATAATATGAACATAGGATTTATATATTTTCTTGTAGT
>NC_092861.1:89108296-89112086 GCF_032062135.1 Pyxicephalus adspersus
TTTGCTCCCAACTGCATTCATTATTGATATAAAAGGGAATTCAAATTTTAAACATAATTTTATCATTGTAGATCATATAACTGCTGCAGGCCCAGAAGCTAGAGGGGACACAGCTATCTGGCTGTAGAGTGGTTCATGATAGTAGCAATAGCATTTGACAAATACATTTAGATAAAATGTACATAGCATCTGTGGATCTCTTTAAAACTGAGTGATGAAAGCATCACTAACAGTTGTTTTAATGCAAGATAAAGATCCAAGAAAAAGATAGTCCCAAAATGGTTTTGTTATGACCATGGAATGGATCTGGTCCAGGATTCAAAACGTTTACTAGCAAATAGCAAATGAAGAAATCCATTCCAGGTTTGCTGGATCACCCAGCTTTACTGGTGAAAGTATATTCTCTCCTGCCTTGGAGAGCTTTCATAAATCAGTCTCCTAGAATCATGATAATGTAAATATTAATCACAGGAAATTACAGGTTATCAAGCAATGAATTCTCTACATATGGATTCCTAAAATCGATAAATATTGAGCATAATTGAACTAGGTTTCAGGTAAGATTAAATTCCCATTACAAATATTTGCTAGGTCAATTATGATTGATCACTGGAAAAATATATTTTATGTATTTTTAGTCCTGTAAATAATTAACAGGTTGCTAAGAAAATATAAAGGAGGATCACACAAATACCATTTTGTACCACTAACTCCTATTTCTAGCTAAAATGAACAAAGGGAAATTAAGTAACCATTACTGATTATGAAACATTAAAGTGTATATTAGTCATAAAACCTGATCTACTTGCACTAGACAACAAACATTTTAAAGATAAAAACAAAAAAGCTTTTCTGTGCAGGTTCTTCAGGAGAAAATGACATCAGAAATGTATTGTGGAAATTGCTGCAGCTTACAGTAATGAGGCTATTCTATTGGTCTCCATATACCAACAGATGGCTCTTTTGGGAGTGTTCTTTTTTCAAAATCTGAAAAAACTTCTCGGGAATAGTGAGCAAAATTGATTGCAAAATAATGAACCTCACCCAGCATTTCAAGGGAATCCAGCTAACCCTGTAGTTCTGCCTAGACCTAAGGAACATAAAATAAGACCGTAAACCAACTATGTCCTTAAACATAATTTAAAAAAGCTGCCTATAAAATATTATTATGGCATTTACACAGCGCTGTACATTAAATAAGGGTTGCAAATGTCAAACGAATACAGGGAGTGATACAGGAGGAGAGGACTCTGCCCGAAGAGCTTACAATCTAGGAGTTAAATAAAACTGTGCATCTAAATCACCCCTTTGCATAACTACACCTGATGGCAACTACATAAATTTTACACTCTTTAGCTTTTTTTTAGCTCTGTATAGAGCAGCAAAGTTTAAGGAGCTCTATCAACTCTTTATCATTACGGATTTGAACTGTTTGATTGGTTTCAGACAGAAGTGAGAATAAATCTACCCTGGGGCAACACAAAAGCAATACAATTCCATACCATGGGCAAAGTCCAGCACTCCCTGTGTTGTAACCAGGTGGATATACATTTTTGAATCTGCAAGGGAAAAAAGTAGATGTATGAGATGGACACCTTCCACTATCAACTAAGGAGAATATTACCTAACTTTCTGTTCTGACAAGAAAGGAAGAAATCCCCCACTGGAGACGCACAGCATTTAAAGTTAACCTGACATAAATTCTATTCTTTGCCTGCAGTTGAGCTTCAAAAATATGAAATAAATATGAATAACATTTTATTCCATAATACTTTTGAGATGTAATAATCTAATGGAAAGTGAACAGACTATGCAAAGAACTGTAATTCATGGCATCTAGTGTAGGTTTTCATGTGAGTATCTTTCTATCCGATTGCCTTGGGTTTGTTTACTATATAGACCAATGTTTCTCTATGATAGATTTTTGAATTGTGTTTATTTATAATGAAAGTAAAATCAAGGCCTTATTAAAAGCCTGAATGTACCGAAAACCATGGTAACCAAGGTTAATAAAACTACTCTGCAAAGTAAAATGGTGTAATAAATATTTAGAACATGTAGCAAATTATGGCGAAACCTGATCATGTTTGGAACTGATATATATTGATGGTAGTGAAGCATATTTCCTACACAGCAAGCATTTATTCTAATAACCCTATGAAGCTGAACCAAAGCATCAGTCAGCGTTTAAAGGAGTGAAGGACTGATAGTACCTTTGCGTTCTTTTTTTTGTCTGGAGCGACATTTTAAATAAAATGTATGTTCTGAAGCCTGATTATACTCAAACCCTTAATTTGCTTCTTGCTAGTACTATTTCTGAGTTTTACCTGCTTCTTGATCGTCCACCCTGTCAAAGAAAGACCTGTTCCAAATTGTCAAGAAAGACAATTTGGAAACATTTGGGTTTTCCTATCTACCAATATTTATTGGTTGGGAAAGTAACTATCATAGTAACTATCATAGTACTTTATAGGACTTTTACCTATTCAGGGCATTCTCTTTAAAGCCCACTCTCCAAACCAATTATTCTTAATTTTAGCAGCACTGTGTCAGAGTGTGTGTCTTTAAATAGGCAAATGACATGGCCTGCTAAGACTGTATGGTATTTCTGTATATTTGCTAAATCTTTTGTCCTACGGAGTACAATGATTGACTTTAGTATCTACCCATGTCTGTACATTGGCATGGTATGATTGTTTCCCTTGTGTCTTTACAACCGTAACATGCCATTGAATATGTTGGTGCTATATAAATCTATAATGATAATTCTAGTAATAGTAAATAAACATGTGCTCACTGTTAGCTTGTATGAATATATTTATTATGATTGTTAACCATATGTTTGACCTAAATGTGCAGATTTTCCAAGCTATTTCTTCTAAGCAGTGATTCATTCTTTCACTTCTGCAATTTATACTTTTAAATGTCAGATTACACTGTTGTTACAATATTGTATTCTGTTCGGTGAAGTAGTGGAAACTTTTACAAGGGCACAGGAATCATTGGTGAATGCAAAGGAAAACATTAATTTGCATTAGAAATTCAGCATCCCACTTAGAATCATTTTCATGTTCAAGTTTTACTGCGGCAATGGGCCAGAAATCTGACTCATGCTGACCTTACTGGACCTTTTCATCATGTTGTTATACAAAGAATTATACGGAGAAAGACAATTTGGAAACTTTTGGGTTTTCTTATCTACCAGTATTTAGTGGTTGAGAAAGAAACTATATCATAGTACTTTATAGGACTTTTTACCTATTCAGGACATTCTCTTTAAAGCCCACTCTCCAAACCAATTATTCTTATTTTTAGCAGCACGGTGTCAGAGTGTCTGTCTTTAAATGGGCAAATGACATGGTCTCTTTAAAGAAATTTGAAACTGAAATATATCCATATACTACTCCTGACCTTAACTTTTGAAAATGCCTGGCTTTTATAGTAATCAACGAGCTTTAATACTTTGATCACAATTTCTGACTTAATTGAAACTTCATTTTCTGCATGCTATGGGTGAGGAACTCCTGAAAACAGCCTGGAAATTTTCAGATGGATATCAGAAATGTCAATATATCACTTGTGACAATACCACATTGGTGCCATTTTCCATACTAATACTCAAATGTATTTTTTTCAATAATTTTTTTCACAATAAATAGTACAACAGTTCAATGTCCTACTTTGATTTATTCAAGTCATAAGACAAGCATGGTAACTGCCATTGCTATCTTAACCTATCAAAAATTCTAATTAGCTGAATGCTATGATACCCTCAAGCTTCAAATTTTTA
>NC_092861.1:89114460-89117669 GCF_032062135.1 Pyxicephalus adspersus
GGTGCCAGCTTTAATTACTAGGAAATAATAAGTGATGTGGGATAGGAACATAGGAAGATATTTGCATACAATACTAAAACAGTACTTAGTTCCTCAACCATAATGCATTTAATTAGTTTAAAATTTATACTTGAATATAAAACACAGAAACAATGTGAAATGCACTAAAAAATGAATAAAGTATTATAAGACATATTTGTAGTAGAAATACATGCTACACCAAATGATACACCATGGTGATATACATCCTCCGAGGTCAGATGTTTAATGTGCTTTTTTGTAAACCAGTTATTCTATGCTGTGGTTTATCACTTACCTATACAAATCACCTTGTCTGGAAGAGAAAACGCTATACAGCTTTGATGAAAAACCACAGTCACAGTAGTCATCATTAGGAACTACACTGATCAATAGGGTAATGGAACCATCAAGAAGAAATGAGATTACTATATTTATTGGGGTGGGGATTTACCCTTGTAAAGATGCAAAACCAAATAATTAGGTAATATAGGCATAACATGAATATTGGTTTGAATGCCATGGGAAAGAGTTTTAGCATATAAATGTTTATACCTTTTACCACCCACGTGATGGGGTCCACACCAATATGGGATGTATACCAAAAGAAAAGTATGCCAAGTAATAAGGAAACATGTTCAGGAATGGTTGAAAACCACAGTGTATCCTTGGATTTTAAAGGCTGACACAACAAAAAATGTTATTGTATAGACATTTTTTCCTAAA
Source organism: Pyxicephalus adspersus (assembly GCF_032062135.1). NCBI lineage: Eukaryota > Metazoa > Chordata > Amphibia > Anura > Pyxicephalidae > Pyxicephalus > Pyxicephalus adspersus. The sequence continues at coordinate 89,115,205 of NC_092861.1, forward strand.
TGGGAGGGCTCAGATTTGAAAGGGTAGATATCCAAGAATGAACAAGATGGGTATACATGCAAAGGGTTTAATGCTGGGCTTTTAAAGTTTAACAAAGTATCTTTAGATTCACTCTATTTTTACATCTAGTTCTATACCTGTGAAAAGTAGTTATTTTATTTGAGAATGTGGTTAGGAAAAAAACAAAATAGAAATCCTTGTTCAAAAGGGTTTACTGGTTCTGACATTGGGTGGAGGCAAAATGGTTATCTTGCTGGTATGAACATAGTATTATCATGGTTTCTCAGGAGTCCAGTCCGAGGTAGAATGAAATTAGTGACGTCAGTATGTTCCTGGAAGGGAGGTCAGAGACCAAAAACTACAGTATCAGTGCTGGTTGTAGCATTTTATTTGTTTTTCATAAACACTAAAGAATTATATATTGTGCACTTATTCTTTCTAAGGAGATATCAGGTTAGGAAAAGGCAAGGTTTTGGAGTAAAGTGGGAAGGAGTACAGTGTAATCTAGTCGAAAAAGGACATATTGACATTTCTTTGAGGTGAATTTGGTCTGGTAAGTGAACCTAAGGAGGGGTAAGCAAGAAAGTGGTTGGCAAAAGTGGATGTAAGGATATTTTAATTTTATTATTGCTTTATCTTAATTTTATTTTCAAACTTTTTAGACTATTGTGAAATAGGAAAATATTATGTGTATTTATTGATATGCTGGGTCATTAGTTAGTAAGCTATAGACTTGTTTACATTTAGTATATTTATTTAAATAGGAGAGACCTGGGCACAGATCTGTAAGCTTGGTCCATGATGATATTATTAAAACTTTTAGCTAAATATTTGCTTACATAATGTAGGTGCATTGAATGCCAAGCCGTGTTTTTCATGGGTCACAATACACAATTCTCCAAACCAACAGCCCTGATCCAGAATTTAAAGAACATTTCTGTGCCTCTTACTTTCCCATATTTACTCATAAAAACAGCAGCTAAACAGTCAGTACCATCTGCTTTTCTATACTGCAGTATTTTTCAGCTCAGTTCAAACAGCACACAGGTCTCAAAGGGGCATAACTGCTTCTCTGCAATGCTCTAGTTTCTCCTCCTGTAACAAAAGATAATTCATCCTTTCATTTTTTCATTTTTATTTTTTGAACATCAAAACTAACATGTGTAGGGTATCTTCTGGAACAACCATAATACATATTTTGCGGTTTGACCTTTAGATTGTAGCTTTTTCCTCAAGCATATCATATTTACTATAAAAGAGACATTTTAAAGCAGACCTTACACTTTTTCTGTAACTTTAGATCATTGGATTCCTCCTTCTTCATGTTTGAAAAATGATACTATTTAAACTTTTTTAACACCCTTGTCAACTGTGTTACTTTGTTTCCTAAGCAAGAAGGACTTGGATCTTGGAGAGCCATATGATGGGGATATCACTACTACCGGTATGCAGTATCACAAGGTATCAGTTTAGATTTTTTGCGATACCATGGCAGCCAGTAATCTTTAAAACAAACACCTTTTGATTTTCCCTGATGTCATCATTGTTCCGCAGGCAGGAGAAAACTTATTTAAAACCTTATAGCAAATCACAAGATGAGAAGATGTAGTAGGAAGCTAATCTGTTATTATTAACAAATAATAACTGCATAAACACCAGAATTCACATTTTTGTGTCAACCCTAAGCCATTGAGCTGATTTATTAAGGCTCTCCATGGCTGGAGAAGATATACTTTCGTCAATGAAGCTGGGTGATCCAGCAAACCTGAATGGATTTCTTAAAAGGCATTTGCTATTTGCTAGCACATATTTTGTATAATGGACCAGATCCATTACAGGTTTGCTGGATCACCCAGCTTCACTGATGAAAGTGTATCTTCTCCAGCCTTGAAGAGCTTTGATAAATCAAAAAAATTTGGACCTATAATCCCAGAAGTAAGCAGCGATTTTGGGTAATGTCCCGTTAGGATGGTTCCTTTTTTCTGGACAGAAAAACAATTAAAGTTGTTATTAGGGTAAGTAATGTGATCAATATGAGAGGTAATAGATAACAGTAAGTGTTATACTTTAGGGTTATTTTCCTTGCATACACTTTCCATGGATACAAATACCATGAAAAGTTCTCCTTAACTCTTTAATAATAACTATGGAGTCATGGTATGATCTTGCAGGTATAAAAGTACAGCCTAAATGCACAGAGATTGTTACATTTGTCTGAACCCCAATACACTTCTGGTGGATAATGGCAGCACCAATTGCTTATATATGCACAGATGCTGGCATTATATAGTATCCTTCAATAAAGATAATTGCCTCTTAGCTTTGAAAGATGATAATGTCTCATACAAAGCACATGCATTGGCAGACAAGGATCTGTGCCATCTAAGCTTCCGGTATTTTGGGATATGTATAAGCCAGTATGCAAATGCCTCCTCCCACAGTATAGAGAATGATTTAGGTCCACA
>NC_092861.1:89119463-89120902 GCF_032062135.1 Pyxicephalus adspersus
CACACGTGCAATAGTTCTCGTCCGATATTCAGCCAATATCGGACGAGAATCTTGTGTGTACAGCACTCGTCGTCCATCGTCCAAACGTCCGTCCTGGCTAATCCACGGACGATGGATGACAAACGAGCGTAATGCAAGTGAAGGGGGAAACAGCGCAGCAGGATGCCGCTCCATCGTTCTCTCTCCTCCCCTCTCCAAAGAGCAGAGCAGTGCTGTATGTACAGTACTTGTTCATGCATCGTGCAGTCATTGGAAAGTATTGTGAAAGATCCTTTCCAACGACAATGATTGCACGTGTGTACATAGCCTTAGTTTTAGTCTTTAGGCTCCTCTCTTGTACTGAAATTGCTCTCCTAACTGTCTTCAGCCCAGCCTTTTTCTATTGGATTTCTTTTTTTTTAATTCATGGAGGCTCAGCATTACATGTTTTTGGAAACCGATGTACAGCACACTACCATCACCCAACCGACCCTTGATCTGACTACAACAGCATAGCTACTGGCTAGGTACAATTATGAAAATAAGAAACTTTACTCTAGGAAGCGAACCCATCATGATGGGCTGATAGAAATATATGAAAAGTAGAAGGGGGTAGAAAAGCTTTGGCACAAACAAGAAGTCTCAGATCTCTATAATCAGGATTCTGATGGGGAAATAGCACTGAGGGCCTGCAGATGCTTCAAGTACTTGCCTGTCTACACCTTTTTCAATGCTGTGACAATCACTTTTAACATATTCAGCCTTGCAATTTGCCTTTTAACCTTCTAATAGTGGACCAGGAAACCTTAACACCTTTTTGCCCCTTGTTAACCCCTTTTAAAAATAATTGTATTGTTTCCCAGGATTCCCATCAGTTTGCTATTTGTGTAATACTCATCAAACCCCATTCTTCATTCATGTTGGTTTTGTAAAACATAAAATCTGTTTTTTTTAATGCAAAAATGTTGCATTCAGCATAGCGCAATAGATTTTCTTAGCTCAGTAACCTGGAAAACAGCAAATATACACTGAAAGCACAGATACCAGTTATTTCTAGAGAGTACCAGCTACAAAAGAATTCCTGGTGAACTACTTGACGCCTGTATAACCCAATTAGCACTGAGTGATAACTGTTCATTTAGGAAGGATGGAATGCATAAGTAGCCTGGTCACAAAGCATTCTGCAGCACAGCTGACACAATGCAGATCATTTTGCTAATGACTCAATTTAAGTAAGCCTTTGCATTGTGTTGTAAATGAACAGTAAATACTTTGACAAACTGTTTCAGGTTACTCTAAAAAGCAAAGTAAATAGCACTCAAGTAATTCAGATCAATGTGGGACCCATCCCACCACCACCTTATATATATTTATGATGGATATGTAAAAAAGGAAATCATGAATAAAGGAATAATTTATAGAACTGTCCAATCTATTGTCGTTTATCACATACTGTGCAA
>NC_092861.1:89121500-89229991 GCF_032062135.1 Pyxicephalus adspersus
CCAAGACAAAAGCAGGTGAATCAACTATAGTCTAGTAATCTAATGCATATTCATTAAATATAAAAGAGCAGTGATATACTCTCAAAGCCGTAGAAAGAAAAAAGCCAAAAATGAGCATTCGCGTAACTCTACATTTTCTGGCTTCTGGCACTGCTCGCTTGAATGTGGTGTCAGCACCCCAGAAAATTCAAAGCTGTCACACTACTGACACTGTATATTATTTCCTTTTCTATGGAAAGATTTTAGTTTGCTACAAAATAGGTTTTTTTAGTGTATTGAATGTATAGCCAAAACTTTTTTATAGCATTGAATAGGCTAGTGATCATTTAAAACGTAACAGTTTATTTTTTTAAGCGCGTCACATTCAGCGACACTGTGTGCATATGAATCAATAAAACCAAAATAGAAAATATGTTAATTTAGTAGTTTAAGTTTTACTTTACCCTCAGAGCCTAACACTGAACCAAAAATCTAACCTTCTGCCTAATCTTATCCTTACAATCTTGGGCATATTTTTAGCAGCACTGAAAATTTTAGTTATGTTGCCAGTCTCACAGCAAAATAAGTGGCACAGAAGACGATTGCATATACAATGAATAATACATATGTATGTGTATATATATATAATGACCTTTTTCTATTCATTGTAAGTGAAACAGCACACTTCGATGCACTTACTGCATATTTCCTATTAACTTTACAGTCATTGCATAGTAACTTTATCTATTGTATACCTCCCATGCAATGCATAGTAACCCTTTACTGTGCAACTCCATTTTCTTTAGCCTTCATTAATTCTTTACTATGTAATCCCCAGTTACTCCACATAACGCCCTTAGTGCAGTTCTGCTTTTCAGTGGATATTAACTTTTATAGTGAAACTATATTTCATGGTTATAGTACACTATGGTAAATTTAACCTACATTGTATTAACCCCTATTCTTCAGTGCTGTATAAAGAATACTTGAGAACCAATTATATTAGTCTTTGCTCCAGAGAAGCTTATGGTGTAGTTTCCTTTAGAAAAAAACACTTTATAATTTGTATTATCATTTACGTTTTATATATATATGTGTATATATATATATATATATATATATATACAGTTACACCACAGACACACATTTCGTTATGCTTATCCATCTGAAAAACTCATACATAAAAAACTCAGAACAAAAAATTTCACAACAGGGATGAGGTCATTATCATTCCTGCACAAGGACCTCTGCTAACTTTGTTTGTCACTATTTGAGTTTGTATATACAATATGCTACAATAGATAAAAAAAAGTCCAAGCTATAATCCTTTCATTACCAAAAGTCAGGGTAGCCTAGATCCCCTAGTCAAATTTAAAAGCCTATGTGTGCATCAGCAAACTTGACTTTATGACTCCAATTTACATACATAAATATTTTTTTATTTTTTCAAATACATACAGGCTTTTATTTGGTACACAACTAAAAACCCCTGCTTTCGCCATATGCTGAAAATTCACAAACTTGTACAACATACTAAATACAAACTACCTGAATATATGTTTAAAACAAGTCATATTGTTATGTACTTTAATTGTATCTGACAACTAGAGTAGATTACAAGGGGAAGAAGTTAGGGTAATTCAGCATGAGCAAGTCTGTAAATGAAAGTTTATTGTGAAGAAACACATAGGTTCAATCATCTTTTAAAACTCTATCTAGCTTCGTGGTTGTCATTGGTTTGAAACCTGTTCTAAAGTATACTAATCCGGAACAAATATAAAAATATGTCTAAAGAATCACTAATATTTATTACAATTTAGACACCCCCATTTTCAGTGGTGGGTGCACAGGATGTCTTCTATGCCCTAAATGTTTTCCCTATTTATTAACTTCCAGTGTTGGTAGGTATGCACCAGGTTCAGAGTGGATCCTCTGAGCAGCAGAATAAAGACATCCTTAGCTCTGCAGTTGGAAATAAAAATATGAAAATAATACAAGTGGTTAGAAGTATTTGCACTTTATACCATTCAAACTTTTGTATTTTATGAATTATTTTTGAAAAATATTTATATATTATATGTATAATAACAGGTCAGATTGAATGCATATCAATGGGTCACTTTTACCTTTGCATTCACTTTCACTAGAGAGTAAAGGGTTTATCTATAAGTACATTGACCTGAATCAATGTACTATTGATAACTAGGTATGGACTCCAAGGCTAAGCACTTAATAACCCATATTTTCTCGAATGGAGATAGGGAAAGTCAACTTCTTTACCTTTCATTAAGCAATTCTGTGCAACACCAAAGCAAATGTTTAAGCTGTGTTGCTACCTATTGTAAATAAAAATCAGCTAAGTAGTCTCTGTTGTAGTATCAAAAGTTTTTCAGAAATGATGGTTTGAAAAATGACACATCTGTTTCAGGGGGAAAGGCCCTGTTCGTTAACATAGGGACCTTTCTAATGTTGAAAGATGATGTAGTAGCTGGTATGGGACAGGGAGCAGTGGGGGACCCATACTTGTTGACCTTGTTGAATAAACTTTAAAACCATGTACAGTTTTAAGACATGTAATTTAGAGGATGTATGTTTCTTCAACTTTGCCTTTGAAGACCCCTTGTCTACTAAACAGCCTTTTTTTTTCTTTATTGGTACATGCAATTGTAGAACTTAGCTTCCCATAACAATTGTTTTAATATTTTGCTGTATTAGCCCAAGTAATACACCAGGATTCAACATGTATAAACCAATGAAGATTTGATCATACCTACAGAATATGAATCTATAGCTAACAACAGAGTTAGTAATCAGAATACCCATTTATATTGTAATCCTGATCCCTATGAAAACAGATTGATCCCAGCCATAAACAGTGTTGTGTTGCTATATACATTATCATATATATTTTTTATCCCTTTTGTGGCTATATATATTTTTAAAACGATCTTTATCTAGACCAGATTTTAGCAACGCCAATGTAGTTCATAGTTTAAGGGAGCAGGACTTGCCAGATAGTTAGTATTACCACTGCAATTTCCAGTCTTGTTCGTATGATACTTAAGCCAAGTACACACTTCCAATGGTTCCCACCCGATAATCGGCTCAGGGCCGATATCATGCAAAAGTGTGTACAGCGCGTGACGTTCATCGACTGAACGACCGTCCTGGCCGATCCACGGATGATGAACAACGATCGATCATAATGTAAGGGAAGGGGGAGTGCATACAGCGGGGTGCCTTCGCTCTCCCCCTCCCCTCTGCATAGAGTGGGATAGTGCTGTATGTACAACACTCGTTCATGCATCGTGCAGTGCAAGATCCTTTCCAACGACTATAATTGGTACGCGGCTTTAGGCTTTTAAGTTTGACTGGGGGAGGTAAGAGGTTGCAAAAAAACTGGTGGCCTTGGGGGAAGGAGTAGGAACTATTCCTGTCTATCATGAACTCTGGTATAATTAAACTGAAAGGCCTTTATTTGCATACTTCAGTGTGAATTTCCTCTAGCATACCTGTAATGTCATCACATGGCAAATACAAATAACACCCAGTCACTGGAACATGTGGGCAAAGGTTTCTTTTTGGTACCTGTTTGATCTATGGAAATCAATTGTACTTTGTTGTTCTTTTTGGTATCTTATCAGATTTGATATCTGGTTAAAGGCTTGATGATAGATTTGATAGATTTCATTTTTAAGTGGCCTTATCTTTGGAAGGAAATGGGTGTTCAGGGATGGACAGGGCAAGGCATTCCATTGTGTTCTGATATATATAATAATGGCAGTTGTTAGCAGGTGGTTGTCAGATGCAGCAGATAATCAAGACAAAAAAAATAGTTTCAAATGACAAAAATCAGGATTGTGTTCAAATACCTTGCTAGATCACACTGCTATTCCGCACTGTCAGTGGTGTGGACAGTGGACTATCTGAGCATTGCCACCCTAGGACAAGAAATACGTTACTTTTACACGAGTGAAAAAAACAAACCCAGTGTTTTGATCCGTCTCCACTTGCCCAAACCTTATGACTATGGCGTTATTGCATTATTTTTTTTAAATTTGCATATGTCTATATCTTCATGACAACAGCTCATATTGTTGCAAAACATTTATGTTTGAATATTCCCACAGGTTTTTTTTCTTGATGTGTTAACTCATTGTTAGTTTCCACCCACTGTGGTTATGAAGACTCACAGAGGAATGATGATTCTTCAGTGGTTACAATACTTAGTCACTGGCATGCCGTCTTTCCACATCCTAACACCAAACAATTCATGCATCCTGGGCACAGATGCCAGTTACCACAGTTACCATAGTAAATGAGAAAAACACAAGTACAGAAACAACATCATCCATTGTTTAGGTGCTCTGCATCCGTATTAAAATAAAACAAAGTTTAAAAAAAAACACCAGTTGATGTTGAACACATATTGCCACAAAATAATATGACAGCCAAGCATATGTTAATCACCTAACCATCATCCATATACATGTGATATCCTGTATGTATAAATATTCACTAAAAGTTTCATGCACTTATATATACAGATAAAAATATATGTTTGACATATTTAGCACACTTGAATTCCCCAACGTTTTCCCTGAAACCAAGAGAACCATCAGCCAGTGCTTCAGATATAGAGTCTGGCAGTGCTACAGATAGAAGTACATACTGGGCACCCCGGTACACCAAGCAGGCTAGAGAAAGAGGTTCTGTACCTTATTGTGTTGTGGTGGGAAGATTGGGGTCCTATCCCAGCAAATAAAAAAGTGCTCTTCATAGGGATAAAAGGTAAGAAGTAAAAAAAAAGGTAATAATAACCCTCCTGGCAGTATGATTATACAGGATTTTTAAATGCAAAAGCGGTACATTTAAAATTCTTCTCCCGCCTACCTTCGTAATGGTCTCACCCTCAAGGCACGCACCCGCGAGCAGATTACTGGCCAGCATCTGCTTCTTTTAGCCTTGCGTCCCCAACATTCACATGCTGGGGATGCAGATGCCGGCCGGGCATCGCAAGCTTGCACAGATGCCCGGCCAGCATCGGCCAGAAGATGCTGGACATCGCTGGAGGTCACCACTGGAACTGAGAACAAGGTAGAAGTTTTAACCTCCCTGGAAATTCCACCCTGAGTGCGGCTTGGGGTCACTGCTTTTTGCATAGAAAATCCACCTCGAGCCACACGTAAGAACACCGCCAGGGAGGTTAATACCGGTATGTAATGTGCAACAATCTGTAGCAAGTTAGTAACCAATCAGTTTTCTTTGGTTATTTAAGTTAAAATATGATTTGTTGCAATTGATTTCTATAATTTAAGCGCGCTTTTTGCCTTAAAAAGATTTAGTCCCCCTGTAGTCAGGTTCTGTAAGTAGTAATGCATATTACATCTCTAAAAGTTTTTTTATAATATGTATTGCATAACAACTATGCAAAATTGTTGTTAATTTTAACATTTATGCGAGAATCAACTGGCAGGAGCAGGTGTGTTTTATTGTGATGTAAAAGAAAGAATCAATGGTTTAACAGTAAATGAAATGTTTCATAGTTGGACGTATACCTATACAGTGTAAAGTGAAACGTACAGTAACCCAAAGCATTTAAACAGATATATTGGGTCGGATTTATTAAAGCTCTCCAAGGCTGGAGAGGATACACTTTCATCAGTGAAGCTAAGTGATTCAGCAAACCTGGAATTAATCTGGTCCAGGATTCAAAACATTTGCTAGCAAGTAGCAAATGACTTTAAATAAATCAATTCCAGATATGCTGGATCACCCATCTTCACTGATAAAAGTGTATTTTCTCCAGTCTTGGAGAGCTTTTATAAATGAGGCCTAATAAAACAGTTGTATTCATTTGGGGTAGATTATGAGGGGGATCGATTTTGGGTAAATTAAAAGCAAAAATAGAATTGTATACATGTTAGAATCTGTATCATTCTAATTTCATTCTGTGTCCTGGTACCACCAGCATACAAAGTGAACCACAATCCACATTAAAAAGCCAACAGCCAACACAATCAGTAATTTTGCTTCGTCAGCAGAAACTCTTACATTTATAAACCCAGTCATTAAACGTTAAGCAACATTTGCTTTAAAAATTATTTTTGTCCTTATTCAAAGGATGGTTTGAAGGGTGGATTTAGGGCGATTTTGTTTACAGTACTCAATTTAGTGTTCATTGCATTTGTGTAGAGGGGTTTGTGTGTGTAACTTGATCAGTACTTGTGTGTGTTGTATTTGCTTTGAATTGTTTGTTTTTTTACCACATCCTACAGCAATTGTAAGTGATTGTCAGTGCTTGTGAGTTATTGCAATGGATGGGTATTTATACCACTGTGCTAAGAGAACTGAACAAAGCCTCATCTTGCAGGATCAGTTGGGATAAAATGCTCCTGAAGAAACTCAGATCTAGATATCAGTTGTCTAAAGTAGAGGGTTGCAGAAGCCATTGAGTTTCTTTAGACATCATTTCCAGTTTAGCTGCATTTGTCCAGATCACATAAAACAATGTCCAAGAGTGTCTATTGCTTAGGTATGCTGGCTCTGCTTTGTTTCCTTTCCCTCCTTCCCCATAGCCATGATGTCCATATGCTCTGAGCACAACTCATTTTACATTGACAGGATACACTTTTGTAATACTGAAAATAATATTGCCAGTATTAATATAGTGCTTTTCTCCCATAGGACTCAAAAAGCTTGTATGCTTTTTTTCCAGAGAGAATATACAAATACATGCATGATGAGTAGAGTGCCCTGGCTAGGAATTAAACCTTGGACTACAGTACATAGCCGGAAATAAACTTTTTTTTTTAAGTATGAAGGGTTAGAATCTGTATCATTCCCATTAGCAAACCACATGGGATAACAGCTTAACAGATGTTCTAACCTTTTATCTTGCAGGAGCTCTTGCAGCATACCAGGTGCAGTGATTACACTAAAGGTCATTCTCCTTTCTCCCACGAAACTACTCTGAGCCTAAAATACTAAAAACAATATAATGGTTATATTACACTGGTGAAAGCATTTTTTGTTGAGTTAGATCTTACACTTGTTTTTTGCTAATTTTTGGGTGGTAAATCCAGAAATGACCCCAGTTTTCTGCTACCACATCCAGTTTTTACGATACAGGGTACCCTCTATTTTTGTCCAAAAACATACAAATTTTACATACAATGAAAAAATAATGAAATAATAACTTCAATGTACTGTTTATTTAAATACATTTGAAAATGAATCTGAAAATCGGTTAAGGTAAAATTTTATGCTTTTAGCTTTTCCTGGAGTGTTCAGTGTTAGGATGATCCCGCCATATGCTCCAACAATAGTCAGCCATCATATGCACATCCCATCTCCCCTGATACCGTCCTTCCATGACCTTCACATCTTGGTGGAATTGTTCACCTTGCTCATCACTGACTGCACCAAGGTTTTCCGGGAAGTTAGAAAGATGGCCATGCAGAAAATGCACCTTGATGCTCATATTGCAACCAAGCATTTTGTAGCTCTCCAAGAGTTTCTGGACAATGTCTGTGTAATTATTTGCTTGTGTTACCAGGAAAGTCCTTGACAATGGCTTTGAAAGATAACCAAGCATTCTTTTCGACTTCTGACATTGTCCTGATGAAATGTTCATCTTTAATGAGCTGCTGAATCTGTGGACCATCAAACACACCGGCCTTTTTTTTTTCAAATGACCGGCTAGGAAATGCCAAAATGAGGTACTTGAAACAGTCTCCTTTAGTTGGCAAAGCTTTAACAAACTGCTTCATCAGACCCAGTTTCAAGTGTAGAGGCAGGAATATATTATTCCTTCTATCAACAAGTGGCTAATGTAGAATGTTTGGGTCACCTGGTTTTAGGGCAGATCTTGGAGGCCAATTCCTTTCCACCCAATGCCTCGCACGAGCTCTGCTGTCCCACATGCACAGATAACAGGGATACTTGGTGTATCAGCGTTGCTGACCAAGAAGGAAGCATACCATTTTAAGGTCAACACAGATGACCCAATTGTGTTGGTGATATTGTAACAACTTAATGACTCTTTTTATGTCTGCATATTCTTCACAAAGAGAAACTGAATGGCCATTTGGGACTGACCCAAATATATTGCCATTGTGAAGGAGGACACACTTTAAGCTCTGCTTTGAGCTATAGATGAATAGTGGCCATTCAGTTGAGTTATAGATTGGAATTCCCAATTCCTCTAATAAACCAGGTATGGTATGGCAATACACAAAGCCACTGTCAGTTCTAAAGTACTGCAGAAATGCAATTTCTATGGTTTGAAAGTACGATACTTTAGTTTCTTTTTCAAGTACGTTTTTCTCACGCAGTCTTGAAGCTAGGAGTTCTGAAGCCTTCCCTGAGAGTCCCAAATCACATGCCAAACCACTGAAATCATGCTGATCAAATCCCTTATGAACAGTAGCAGTAGAGAAAAAACCTGATGTGATAGAAGAAAACTAACTGCACTTTCAGAATCAGCATACCTATTTTAGTGTAAATCTGCTTAAAAACTGAAGTCAACAAAAAATTTGTTAAAAAATTGTTTCCCAGCGTTTTCAGTCCTTGTATATTTAACATATAAACTCTACCAATGAACTCCTCTGATGTCCATTGTGATAATTTCTGTATATCATTTAAATCATTATTTACATTTGATTTATAGGTGCAAAAATACCTGTTAATATTGTCATAAATTCAGAGCTAATCTGTGCTATCTGAATACAAATAATTTAGTTCCTATGTTGTGAATAAGAAGGCAGTGGGAATGGTTGAGTGGTTTAGCAAAAGACGATGAGCAAGGTTGACACCACAAAGTCCACATAAATACTGTGTGCTACCATGAAACATGTTGTGTGTGTCAGCCCACAAGAAAGGATAAGGAACATTTTTTTTTTGGCAACTGAACAAATGAAAAGGGATTGTTTTGTCATTGCAACAGATAAAACACAGGCAAACCTGTATGGATGTTAAATGTACTTGTTTGCATATTTTATGCCTTGAAACATTCTTTTAATGTTCAACACACATTACTTATCATATTCTCCTGTAAAAATTAAATATGAATTTCTCTACTTTGCTTAAGCAATGTAAAGTTTGACATATGCACTGTAAGCTAACATATATGGAATTGCTGCAAATCAATATTATTTCTTTCGCTGTGTCATCGTTTTCCAGGACGCATTCCTAAAGCTGTACTGACATGAGAACAGACTATACACGTGTCAATATTTCTAATTTATGTCAGGGATGTTTGTCAGTACGTGGACCATCCGCACAGAAATTTTGATTTAAACCCCGTTAAACAGCCTTACAGTGCTTGTACAACACTTGCCGTGTTTGTTTTTCTTGCTAAATCTGGTGCATGGACACCCTGGAGGTCTTCAGCTGCCATTGGGCTGTGCTGGGCTTTTGGTATGTCCCTGCACGGTATTTGGAATGGGTAGCCTCTAGACATACCTGCTCCAATTTATTCTCTGCTTTCTCTATGTCCAAAGATGGGAGCTCCCAAATATTGGGCTACACAGCTCACAGAGGGGCCCTGATAAGGCAGTGTGGCTTTGCAAATGTATTCAATAAAAAACTTTGTTTTAAACACAAGTTATTATAACAGTTTAATTGCTGGCTAGCTGGTAAGTGTGCTAGGAATTGTATTGGTATTGTGTTTGTGAATATCCCTTTTTTGTGCACCTTGCTTTAAAATATAGTTTTATATTGCCTTATACTGTTGCCTTGCTCGATTTAGAAAGATGGCCTGTAGCATATAAAAAAAACAAAAAAAATAGGCGAAAGGCCACATGACTAGGTGAGAAGGGGAGCCGGGAAGAAGAAGGGTTATTTTGTTTAATTTTAAAATGATTGGATAACTGAGGGGAGAGGTCAGTTACTGAAGAGACGGCCTGGAGAAAAATTTTCCCACCCTCCCTCCCTAAGTTTTAGGGTCTACATGTGGTGGGTTTTTCAGTCATGGCAGCATGGCGGTTCGTTGGTTGGTCCATGGGAGTTAAAATCAAAAACTAAATTGAGGATTTGGAACCCATCAAGGTATGGAGTTCTTGCAAATGGAGCCCCACACCACACTGGGTTGTCGTGGGGCAAGGAGGGAGCGGAAGATGCCCGCTGACTGCTCCTTAGCCAGCGTGGTAGCGGCTGGGAGCCTGTTGTCGAGGGAGCGATATTTTTGGGGAGGCGTTAGTAGAAGAGGGGGTACTCTCATGGACTTTTTAAGAAAAAGTATAACTGTTTGGTAAATGTTTAAAATGTTAAAATGTGTGTAAAATGTTTTAAAAAGTTATTAAAATGTTTTTAAAATAATTGTAAAAAGTTTTGAAAGTTTGATTTAAAAGGTTATAGCAATAAAACGGGTTGCTATGGCTAAGGTGTAGTGTGTTTTATTACAGGGGAATGTGGTTGGTGAGAACAGGGTGGTTGTTACAAGGGCAAGAGTCTTCATATTCTCTACCATAGTCATGTCAGAAATTGTGCTCATGAGACACAGTTGATTTTCCCAGTAGTCATCTGCTCAGATATAGATCAGGTGGGAAAGAAAATTACATATTTAAGGATTTTTTGGAAGCATAAAATGACTTTGTTATTGTCATATTTTCGATATTGCACAAATATGTGCTTGTTCTACTTGTTCATCAATATTGATAACTAAACCCTTTACAGATTACCATATTACCAGCTGCCTATACACAGAAGGATGCACAGATCCTATATCTATGAAAAGTTTACATCTGTATATTAGTGTAGTATAGTGGAATGACAACAAATTATCAAGGCCTTTCTAAAAAAACAAATAAATACATAAAATATTTCCAAATACTTTTATTTTTCTGATAATTTCACCACCCTTTCTTTATGACATACCACAAACCTAACACATTTAGTTATACACCAATTTTTTTATGAGTTTGGATAGCTTAATAAAATAGTGTAATGAGCAGCAAATAAAAGTGCTGTCTGACATGTACTGTCTATTAGCAATACATTGGTAGTTTGTGAGTGATATAATCCCTGTTGCAGTTATGGAGGTGTCTGGGCCTTTGTGTTTTCCTGTCTCTAATTCATACTTATCCAACACAATAAAAAGAAAATCATTATTCATGGATGCCCAAGTAACAGCAACGTTTTCTTTACTTGAAGAGATTTGTTGAGAATATTAGAGATTAAACAACATAAACCAATGGCTGAAAGTATGCAACCATTCATCAAGCAATTTCACTCATCACTTACTATGTAGAAAACAAGCTGCCAAGGGAATCATGCCATTCTTATCCTGGAACTCCTTAACAAAGCAAGATACCAAAGTGATTCTGTTCAACACAGGCGAATGGCAAGTACATTGACATCACTACCCATGACAACATCATAAACACAACATGTCATAACACATAGAGCACAGATATACGAGTAGAGGATAACAGGTTATTTTTTGTGGCCAAGGAAGTAACAATAGTTTTTAGTGATAACGAATAATTTAAATATAGTTGAGGTTACATTAAAATGATATAACATTGTTGTTAAAGCATACAAATAAATTAAGTACAAAGTGATTTGCCTCATTCCCTGTATAATATAAGGGATTCGAGGTAGATGCCTAGACAGATAACTCTCTGACAGAAATGTATATACAATAGTACATCATTTATCATCTTGCACACAGGTGATGTAGGTAATGAAATGGTTTACCCGACGCGTTTCACTCTTTTTACTTCCTCAGGGGTTTCGAAGCAACCGTCAGAATCTGGAGATAGGTTCTTGTGTGGTAATAAATGAGAGAGGTATAGTAGCAGGTGGTAGCAAAATTTCCCGGAATTCACATGTGGGTGTATATATTTGAAAAGGGTGGGGTGTTATTTGTGATATGCAGGTATGAAGGGTTTTTTTTGCTGCAAAGTGCCAAGATATCTACAGCAGTTCCAAACAGACTGCTGTTATAGAGATTCTTGGAGATACAAGGTAGCTAAGTGTAGATGACTTTGTCAGAAATGAGAGTGGATGTCCTAGTGGTTGGTTCCGTTCAAGGCAGCTTGCCAGCTTACGAGCAGGTAGCATGAATCATCAGAGCAGCATTGGCTGCGTTGGTGTTCTATTGTCCAATGGCTCTCAGACTGACAGTCCCGCCTTCAATTCCCAAGGGGAAATCTAAAAACTTTTTCTGGGGTACATCCTATTCTCTATTTCTGAAATGTCATCACACATAGATAAAAAGGTTTTTAAGTACAGTTGCTGTTAAATGTCAGCTCTATCTTTGTTTTTAAGTTTTTTTTTCAGATATATATTTAGTATATTTAATGCACTCTATGGCACATTATCATACATGTTCAAGGATTCAAGGATTTATGCAGGCCTTCCATTTCCATGTTATTCACACTCATTTTCAGCTCACTTCATCAAGGTCTTAGACTTAAAAGTACTGAAACCAGAGATATCCAGATAGCTAGATTTTAAGGAAGGCCAACCACTGGAAATGTATAAATCATAACAGGTGTACTACTTTGGTCAACACTGCTTGACTTTGGTGTTGAGCATCTAACCCTGTGACATGTCTATACAGTTCATGAATGGGATATGTATGGGGCACCAGCTGATGGGGCAGGACCTAATCCACTCCACCCCCCCCCCCTTAATTACTCAACCATTTCCCTAAAGCTGTATACACATGTGCAATAATTATCGTTGGAAACGAACCACCAACGACCATTCGTCTGATAATCGTTAACAATAAAAGTGCACAACAACGCCGATGATCGAGAATTGCCGTTGGAAACGAACGACCGTCCCAGGGGATCTGATTGGGCTACGATTGTTCGCTATCCATTGTTTGTACGGTCGTTCAGTGATCGTGAATGGTTCTGCAGTACACTTTCTCCTTTACAAGTCTTTCCTGCATCGTTCAAATGATCGTATCTAGCGTGTGTACATTATTGGTGGATTATATTTGAACCATCCTATCAATACAGCATGTCCAGAATTGTTCACAATATGATTGTTCAAAATAATCTTGCATAATTGTTAGTCGTTCGTTTTCTAACAACAATTATTGCACGTGTGTACCTAGCTTTACTTTTTGGATCTTTTGCCTGTTTATCACCCTTCTACAATACTCTATTGTGTTAGTCACCTTGTCTGTAGCCTATTCTTTCCCCTTGTCCTTATCATTCCACATGCTCTCTTTTCAAAGAGTGCCCCCTCCCAGTGTTGAGGCCATTGGGATTATTTCACCTGGTTCTTGAAAAATTAAATTAAGCAATATACGAGGTTATCTGCACTTAAGTGGTGCATGGTGCTCTAGCTGCCCTGCCTCTGCACAGTATATTGGTTCTTCAGATATACTTTGTGGAATTGCACTATTGAAAGCATTGTTTTGTCTTAATTGGTCTGCATTTTTTTTTACCTTTTTAAACACCGTCAGGTACCTCCATTCTATTTCTTACATGATAATGCAAATATTAAAACAAAGAGACACATTGATCTGTACTTTTTCCCTTGTTGATAATGATACATAAGACTTGAAATCGAGACCTTGCATGGCTTGATGGATTTTATGATGCAAGTGGTGCACCTTGCACCTTTGCCAACCACATATAAATGTTTCCATATATGATTTTATATATAAAATGTAATGTATATATATTTTCATATGTATTAATTTAAATCTTACTGTAAGTATTGTAGATAAAGCTATATAAGTGGCCCACTGAATACATTCACTGAATACCTATTTATATATTGCCAGCACGATTTGCTTTTATGATATCTACTTTGTTTAAAAATGGACATAACCTAACATGAAGGATAATCCCAATAAACTACTTTTTAAGATGATCTATCACTAGTGAAAGCAGGATGCTAAAATAGAATGCCTGTACAAATTCCCCAAGATTCCTCATTAAACTTAAATCATCCTTGCTCACACTGTACATGACCCACTTTTTAACCTGTATGCGTTTTTTTATACATGTGATCATTAACCTATATGATATCTGACACATATCATGCATTTTGTATTTCAATTAATATCATTAATCTGGGGTGGGGTGTGATATGCAAGATTCTCTGTATTTTGTAAAGCTGATTGGTACATGTCTGTGCTTTGTTTTGAAAATTCTGTTTCTATAAATGAAATTTTTGAATCATGTGTTACAAAAGCATAATGCCAGGTATTAATGTGACCTAAGATGACTTTATTGTATGGATGAATAACCTATTATAGCATTGTTCAATATGATAAATACATAACAGTTACATAATACGGAGAACATTTAGACAATAAGAAATAGCTTCAGTGTCTAGTGATGAAAGCAGATTTAGGCCTATGATGCACCTTGTTCCATTTTCCAATGCATATGATCTCATCCAGTTCAAGCACTAGATTGATTTTATCAATGGGAACGTTCAGCAAATGCTCGTAGCACAATATCTGCGCAGTCAGCTCCTTAGCCATATCCCCCACTTATCTTTTTTTGCATGCATCTATTTAACTGTAATGTAATTGTATTTTTCCTATTGAGCATGCAGTCTTACCCTTTTTTTAAAGAATTGAAAGGCAGAACACTTCTTGACTGGAAATCCATTCATGTCTTTGTTGACCATTTTCCCCAATTGGAAGCACCCAGTAAAAAAATCCACAGCCAGGCACTTGCTTAGTCACTGCATCCGTCCCTCTTTGAACCCAATATGAACATAATATATACTATTCAGAAGGAAGATCTTTGAATTACAGGCTCATACAGCCACGAGTTCTTGAATCTTTATCCTTATCCATTCATTCTGCACCAGTTACTGCAGCAGCCTTTTGCAGCCTGCAGTGAGCAGTCAAGACTTTTAATCATTCATTGAAAGCAGAGACATGCTGAATACTGCATCACAGCAACTTGACGAACAACCCATAAGCAAAATGATGAAAAATTGAGCCATCCTGGTCCTTCATCAAGTGCTCATAGCTTGGCGAAAGACACTGCTCCCTCCCAGAGCCTGTATTTTGCTGTTTCTCAGGTGACGTGATGCTCTGCTGTTAGAGAGCTCTGATTCTTCAGCCTCCTTTTTTTTGATTGGGTATCATCCATTGGGAATAATGCTGGCATAGCAAGAGTGGAAAGAACACTTAACTAATAAGGTTACCAGCTCTCTACTCAAGGCAAAGGCTTCATAACATACAGTCACTAAGAGACATAGCATACCCAGGGGAAGAGCACATATGTGACTTGCCGTGCATGGAAAACTCCATTTAAAAGCTATTGTTTGTTATTACGTATTCTCAATTCAGTCTTAATTCTTTATTTTCTATTGTTATACAATAAGGTTAGAAGAAATATTTTGCAGGAATACCTTATATATGCCATATATTCTTTAAAGGGAATGTATAACTATATTGCATTTTTTAAATGTATTTTCTTTTTAGACATTTTTTTACTCACATAAATTTGAAATAAATACTGCATTTATTATTCATGTAATTTCTATTGTCCACTTGTCACCAGTAGCTGGTCTAGATGAGAGTGCTATGTCAGAGTTTATGCTGACCTTTTTCCTGAATTATTGCTATGTTAAGAATAGCCTGGCAGGTAGGTTAGGCAGGTTGTTCATTTTACTACAAATTGACTTGCTTGTCAGTTTTTTACTACAAATTGACTGCCTATGTGGAGTGCATTGTATGATCCCGGTTTAACCAGCTGCCAGGATTAAATTAACCCCCACGTATATGCATGGGGGATACCTAATCCCGACCTGGCCAATCAAAATAGCCAAAGATCCTGAAACAGGAAGAGTAAAGATGTTGGTTCCCACAATAGAATGAGTACTTTTATAATGTAAAAAATATCATGATAGCTCTGCTTTACTACAGAATATTGGTTATACTATAAATTGTTCTTTACATTTACATTAAAAAAGTGCTGTATTTTAGGAAACAAACATTGAAAAGAAACATATGGCAGCTCATGAAATACAGTGCCATCAGAAAAGTAAGTGTAACATTATAGGTAGTTTTTAAGGTTAGGTGATGTCATCAGTTTGCTGCAGGCAGTAGAACAATTTTTCTATTACTTTCCCAGTGAACAGCCTGCAATATTTCATTAAGTCACAAAAAGAAGATTCAGTTGATCTGCATTATACATGTGTGAATGCAAGCAAGTTCTACATAGACACACATAGATTAATTAATAAATTGTCAAGCCAGCATCTCAGTCCTGAGAGGGAATGTTGAACCTGGATACTGAAGGCATATTAACAATATATCTATTGCTAGTTCTATTTTTTCATTTTTTGCTGTAGATAGCTGAAAATATAAGAAATAAAGAGAAAGAGTTAAAGTTGGCTTTTGTCTGACCTTTTTGACCCAAGCAGATGATAATACTCATGTCCCATCTATATAATGGTTCTACATAATGATGATTACATATCATTGTACTTTGAAAAGAGGCAAATGTCAGCCCCCAGAAACCCAAGTAGGAGCTCTGCCAGCATTTAAAGACTTTAATGGGCCCTGGCACCTTCAAATATAGAACCATGGAAATCATAAAATGTATTTTTTTATATACAAAGCTTTAGAAGGACTAAAAAAATGGTAAATTTTCAATTTTCAAACTGAATTATTTTAGTAATTCGGTTTGTGTTCATGCGGCAAGCTGTGCAGCAGGAAACATTACAATCCTATCATGCTTTCTTGCTTTTACTCTCTGTGGGAATCAACACTAACTTTTTCAATCAGGGAAAACAGAGAAGAAATCAATAGCTGTAAATGATTTGCAAAAGACAGTTTCAACAATCCAAAACTTTAGGAGCACAAAAAAAATGAAAAAAAGGTAACAGAACTCCTGAAAGTTTACTTATGTTTCCAAATATGACAATTTACATTTTGCATACATAAAACTGTTTTATGCTTTATTAACATGTGGATAAAAGGGACCCAAAAGCCCCAAAGCAGGCTGTTTGGAACTTTGCTAACCCCGATGATCTCCCCCATTCTAGGAAGGGAAGGGGGAATTAGGTATAAATACATATTTTATTTTTTCCTCATGCGGACATTCTTTTCAACCGGTCCCCTTGTAGCACTGCTTGGCTGGTCATCACGGGAGCAATGGTTAGCATAGGAAAGGGCCAACTATAGAGGATTGAGGTATGGCAGAAATATTTGTTCTTTTTCTACTTGAGAGCTGGGTATATAACCCATGTTTTGCATAGCTGAATTTAAAAGCAGCTGGGGCTAGCACTTTAAAAAGTTAAAGCTGAACTCTAGAGCACAGCAAAAAAAAAACAAAAAAAAACAGATGGCATACATATATATGAGCTGTTTTACCTTCCATTTAAGAATGGCACAGCTCTGCCTGCTCCAGCTCAGTAACAATTGCAGATCATTCCTCTCCCGTACCCTTACTTTTTTTTTGTTTCTCCCAATAGAATTTTGCTGTACAGTGGTTTGCTAGGCTGATTTCAAGTCAAATTTAAGCATTCCCACTTCTTGCAATTAAATGACTTGTTAATGAATTCAGAGCTGAAATAATTTGTGTGTTTTATATCTATTAGTTTTATTTACAGCTCATTATCCAAACTGCTATTGGCTAGAATAGTAAAAATGCCCACACTGGGTGAATTGCTGGTAGAGAACCAGGGCATGTCAAATCTAAAGACATTTACGCGCTGTCATTTGGTACTTAATTTTTCAGTGTCGGAAAAATCAGGCCATCCCTTGGTTACTGCATTGGACTGGACTAACTGTGCCAAGTGGAGTGACGTGAATCAAACCTGTGTTCACTTCAAACATCAAAACAGGGACGAGGAAGTTTATATTATATTAATTTCCCTATACATAATTTGAAGTCTGTTTACTTCACCGCATTTTATTTCACTTCATATTTAAACAACTCGGCCACATGTTTTATTTGCAGACACCAGCTGGTAGAAAATTGTTAGCTGGGTTGAATAAGTTTGGCTAATAACCCTTTATTCTCCATGTCATTTTGTGTAGGTAAAAAAAATGATATGTAATATCTTGAATTAAATTAGTTTGAACTATATGGGAAGCAAACATGAGACAACCATTCCTGATTTCTCCTTATTGAGAACTTTTCTGATTTTGTCCTTTCATTGTCTTTTACCATGATTTTTTTGGTTTACCAAAATTAGAAAGCAAAAAGAAAGCAAAAAAGAAAAAATGATGGTATGATATGCATTTAGAATCTACAATGATTGATGATGCAAACAGTAAAGGTGTGTACACACTTATTATAATTATCGTTGGAAACGAACAACGAACGACTGATCAGCCAAAAACTGTTCACAAAAAGGTGATCAATGATTGATCAAAGAGCCGCTGAACAAGTATTGTCATTGGAAATGAACGACCGTCACGGCATATCTGATTGGCTGATGATCATTCGCTATCTATCATGTGTACAGTCTTTCAGTGATCGTGCGTGTTTCTGCAAAACAGTTTCTCCTTTACATATCACTCCCTACATCGTTCAAATGATCGTATCTAGCGTGTGTACACTATTGGTAGGTTATATTTGAATGATCATATCTTTACAGCATGTACAGAATTGTGCACAATACAATTGTTCAAATATAATTGTACGTAATAGTTGATCAGTCGTAATCATTCGTTTTCTAACTATAATTATTGGAAGTGTGTACCTAGCTTGGGAGAACACAGAACCCTAATTTGTGACAATACCATTTCAAGTAACCACAAAATCAATGGGGGGCAAATCAGAGGAATAAATAGGGGAGGGGACTCCTGAGTCTTTGGTACATGAATATAAGGCTACAGTGGATAACAAATTTGAGTATGACATCACAAGCAGACAAAATAGAAGGAAAATTATGCAGCTGGGGGAGGAAAAGAAAAAAGGTGGAGAAAGGAAGATACAGTGGTTCAGGTCTATTAAGGATGTAGGATGGTGTGGAAGCCAAACATTTCCATTCTTCTTGACCTGTTGCTGCATCTCCACCTCCTAAACCACTTTCTCCAGACATTGCCATTGACCTCTTCTGCATCAAGTGAGAGGGAGACAAAGGTCCTCAGGGAGCTCTGAAGTCTTTCCTGAATTCCACCTTTATCAGATAAGTGCACCAGACAGAAGACAAATATAATGTTGGCTGCAACCTTATCTTTGTCCACAATATACACACTCCCAATATCTGCAAATGCATTTGGCACAGCAGCTAATTCAATACCAACTTGTAAAAAACAGCTCCTTTCTGACAGTTCTTACAACCCCACAATGATCCTTGACCTTTCTCAGGTCCATGTTAAAGGATGTTCAAGTTAAAAAAGTCCCTTTCCTTTTGAACTGGAGAAATCACTGAGTAGATTGTCTGATTCATGTGACAACATATGGAGTGTCACATACTATATATGTAGTCAAATATATATCATGTTTTACTGTGGACATTTTAAAAATTTGTGATTGACATTTACTTGGATTTGGATGTTATTACATTATTATCATTACACAGTATTTATATAGCGCCGACATATTACACAGCGCTGTACAAATTCCATAGTAATGTCATAAGCTGTCCCTCAAAGTGGCTCACAATCTAATATCCCAACCATAGTGACATATCTTTAGTACATTCTAATATAATTTTTTTTGGGAAAGCAAATAAACCTAACCGGCATGTTTTTGGAATGTGGGAGGAAACCGGAGTACCCAGAGGAAACCCCCACAAACATAGGGAGAACCTGAAAACTCCATGCAGATAGTGTCCTGGTCGAGATTCAAACCTGGGGCCTATGGTATTACAATTATTATTTGGTAGGAGGTAGAAAGGGTTGCAAGATTCTTTAATACCATGGCCTGCATTTTGTGGCCCGTTTATAAACTATAGGCCATGGTATTGAGTCTATGATAGTCCACAATGTTCACAAAGTTTCCTCTGCTTAACGCAGCAGAAGAACTTACTGAGTGGAGGGGAGCTTCCCAAATTTGGCAATTTTTTTTACTCCTAAAGCCTCAGGAGCACATTGCACATTTATAAGCACATAAATTTGGGAGCTGCTGTTTTTCTAAGATTGCTCCCAGCCTTCTCTCTGGGCTTTATTTTCTTTAGGAAGGCACTCAGTGACTTTAAGTTTATTTCATTAGTTTCATATAGCATTTAAGTTACATTATTGGTGGATTATATTTGAACAGTCGTATTGTTACAGCATGTACACAATTGTGCACTATAAGATCGTTCACAATAATCGTGAATAATCGTTGATCTGTCGTTAGTCATTTGTGTTCTAACGACAATTATTGCATGTGTGTACCTATCATAAGAAACACTCTAAATCTCTGCCAGATAGAACATGGATAAAACTTGGAGCCAATATGCATTGGCATTTTTACATTTATTTTAAACTCAGGCAGCAATTAGTTGTGCGGAAGCTAAGCACAAGGTGTAGACACAGGTAACTAGTTGTTGTTATATTATTTGTATTTTGAAACACAAAGTACCCACAAGGCGTAATTTTACAATAGGGCAAAATCTAATAAAAAGTATTTCTGATGACAGATATGTTAGTTAAATTATGTTGCCATAATGTTGATTATTGTTCTCATGTCATGGTGAATTGTTCCTATTTGAAAAGATTTATTTTGATCACAAAGTGGTTGAGGGCTGTGATTGTTCTTCTGAGCTTTTGTCTATGCTATTTGGTTGTATAATTCAATAAAGATTATGTTTTACTGATTGGTAAAAAGGGAATATAAAATGATAATCCCTGCTTCCTGTAATGTGATTGTTCTAAGGAAGCATTATCCTTCCTTATTGGGTGATCCCTTACTAAGGAAGTATTGTACTTTCTAATTAGACAATTATATAATGGTGGACAGGGAATACTACCCAATAATCCCCTGCAGCCTAAGCCAATCAATTAAAGAGAAGATGATATTTATTGGACACTACATACCAAACAAATCAGTATATATGGATAAATAGGTCGCTGAAATTGGGAAGGGATTGAGAATTTTGTAGAGAAGTGTTTGTTTGGAGATTTAACAAGCATTATTTCAGAGATTGTATCAACATTTATTTGTATAATGATAATTTTGGGTATGTACCATATATTTGTTGGTTCATGATACTCCATCTAGGAGGTGGCATTTAAAGGTTTTATGTATTGTCTTTTACCTAATACATATTGTAATAATTAATTTTATAATTTTGTGCTTTGGTATATCTTGGTGCCATGAAAGTCTTCTTTATTATCCATGTTTTAGATTGCAATGCTTAACAGACAAAAGTAGCAAGTAAGAAAAATTAATTATTAGTGTTTACATACACTTTACTAAAGGAATCAACAATACCCATCCCTCTAGGTTTTCCCAAATACAGTCGCTGACCGTTTGACATTGGATATACATTGGCCACAACAGCCCTCTAATAAACAAACAGTAACCACACCACACTAGCCTAAGGACATTTTTTGAATTGGTGATCCAACTATTCTGACTTCCACAAAGGGACCCAACACCAGATAAAACCAACCACTAACTGCCAATAGAGAACCATGTGATGAACCTCATTTTGCCAGTATTCCCTAATCCTCTAAAGACATTAAACCCCCCCCCCCCTAAAATCGTCAAACTGGTGTGACAAGAATAACATATAATAAAATACTAACATCCAAGTGTGGGTAGGACAACTTCACGCTCCCGCTGTCTTTTCCACAACAATCTTTCTAACACTACCTCCATCCACTTGCAACTTCTCTTATCCAGCAACCAGAAACCAATCAGACAAGAACTTTAATTTTATTTTTCACCACCTTACATTCTATTAATAGCTTCCCTGTCCATTCTCTCCTTCTGGTCTAGGTTTAAAGTGAAATTAAGCCCTCAATAACTGCAAAGCCTCCATCTTCCTTTTTTATCCTTGCTGGAGATGATCTTCGGCCTTCTTGATTGGCAGTGCTGATGTATCTCCTGAGCATGTTGGAGGGGAGTTCATTGATTCCCAGTATGTGCAAGGGAAGCAGGAATTACTGGGATTCCCTGGCAACCATCACTGAACTGCACATGTGCAGCTCACATCATTTGATAGCTGGGTGATCAGGCAGGTTGGAACAGTTATTGCAGAAGGACTGTCCCTTTATGCAATAACCATCTGCTTGAGTTACCAAAGTACAAAGTGGGACTTTAATTCCTCTTAGCCTATATTATGGCAGCTTTACTGATCAGTAGGGTAGCTACTGGTAAGGAAAAGTTAAAAAACACTGCATAACATCTCAGCTTTCTGTTTTCACTGAAGATATACTATGTTTATGCAATTTTTCTTTACATTTTGGATTAGAATTTTCCAAGCTTGTGATAGATGTGTTTATTATGTTGTTCATCATATTCATGTAACATGAACATATATTGTTCATTATTTTCAATTTGTTAACGTGAACACTTAAGATCATAACATTGAAAGGCTCTATCTTTCTGTTTCAAACTGATACTCGTTAAAAAAATCAGCATGGTTTTGGATAGAAAATGTGGAAAAATGCAAAAAATATGAATCCAGTATAAGTACTTGTAATTCATTAGTGCATTACATTATGTGTGGACAGGCTGCCTGGTCTTTTTTTATACAGTCTAGGATTGGAACCATAAAAGTGCACTTCAAATTTAAATTAAGGAAGATGTCGTGATCTTTATATTTATCCTAACATTCCCTTATTATTTCTAAAACTCTTTGTTTGCTCCACAAACCACTGTGGAGATGCTCAGCAGCTAAAATGACAGATGCATATGTACATATTGGATCATAAACTATAATGAGCCTGGAAATGAAATATCTCACCGTCTTTTGTTGTTTAATGAATAATGCTAAACAAACTATTTGACTAAATGCACGCACATGCAAATGTCAGCTTCCTGGTTTAGTGCCCTTTATAATAGATATACTTAAACAGAACTAGATGCAACTAGAAAATCATTATATTTAATTTGACATTTACTACAGCCATGCTGCTTTACCTGCTTATTATTATATTATTCTATGAAGGAGCATGCAACATTCTCACCATACTCCCAAGGTGCAGTACAGGTTCATCCAATCTTTATCCCTAAACAATGAATGCACCAACACCATCTGATACTTAGCTCATAAGAGGTTTGACTTCTAGATCTGATAGGGTATTAGAGCAATAAAAGAATGCAGTGAAGCTAAGTAATGTGGTTGGGGGGTGTTCTTTGTTGTTGACTGGCAATGTGATTATAGTGTTGATTACTTAAGATATATAATTTGTTCACCTAGAAAAGTGGAGTATCCCATTTGCAAGGGGATTTTTATACTGAGCGAAATCCACATTGCTGACTACCTGAACCACCAATCATGTGTGAACATATTTTATTTTTCCTTGCACATGACTATATTCTTTGCAAAGAACATATTCACTAATCTAAGAAAAAATTCCCATGCAAGGTGATAATTTATTTGGCTAAGTGATCAGTACACACTCAACCCAATGTTTTTTAAAGATGAACTAAAGTAAAATGCAGCCAGGCAGGTCCTTTATTGCATAAGGTACAGAGTAGTGATGTCCTATCTGAAATAAAATAACTCTAATTAACATCTTCTTTATTCCTATATTTCTGCTTTTGCTCTTTGACCATCTAGATTTGCAAGGCCAGAATGAAGAAACTTTTGCGCAGTTTGCTATGTAATGCCTTGCCTGATCCTACATTTTGAAAGTGGAACTTTAAAGACTGGGCAACCCTACACCATCTTCCAAGCTAACATATCTCCCATCCTATTGTATGTAAATTCCCCCACCTACTTGATTGTAAGCTCTTCGCAGCAGGGTCGGCAAGTTAAGCTACGGACACACTTCCAATTTTTATCGTTGGTAAACGAACGCGATCGTATGGCACCGATCCTGTACCTACAGATAACGACACGATCGTTCAAAGATATTGTACACACGATAGATGCGATCGTTTGAACGATACAGGAAGTGACGTGCACCACAGGAAGTGAGCGAACGCTCGTTCAACGCGCATGCTGAGACCATGGACGATCACTGAACGACCGTACACACGATAGATGGTCAACGATCGTCGTCCAATCCGATCCGCCGGTCCGGTCGTTCGTTTCCAACGACTATCCTCGTTCGTCGGCGTCGTTGGTTACTTTTTTTACGAACGATTTTTGGCCAATCGGTCGTTCGTCGTTCGTTCGTCGTTCATTTCCAACGATAAAAATTGGAAGTGTATACGCAGCTTAACCCATATGCAAGGAAAAATGCCCCCTTGCAAAACTGACTGATATTTAAACATGTTGTTTGTTAGAAAGTTGATGTTGTGTGCATACGCATACATTTATAAAATAAATTAGAAAGCCCCATTGCGGCTTTCGCTTTAGATAAGAACAAGAGTACCTAGGTTTATCTAAGTGAAAATTTCCAGAGCTTTCTCTTGTCTGCATTGCTCTTTACACTGGCTGCTCATATTACAGCCTTCACCTCACATCAATAATAATGTTCTGTGGGTTTGTAAACCATGAGAAGAGAACATCATTCTAATGCTGGAGGATAAACTGAAGTCATACAAAACCTCAACTTGTAAACCGGTTTATTCTCTTTATTTGTGTTCTTTTAATTTTTTTCCATTTAAAAATTAATTATAAAACAATCTTTCTTGCCATATTAGACAACCAAACTATTTTATAAAGAATGTTTACAAATGTAGCCCTAATTAAAGGAAAGTTATTTTTAATTAATAAAATTATCTGAATTGATGGAGTGAATTTTTTGTTTCTCTTGCTAATCTTAAATGCTAATGAAACATTTGACCATGAGCCAAAACATATGACACAGACAAATGGTCTGCCTGGGAGTACATAGACAGGCACAGGCTTGACTTTAAAAAATCTGGGTTAGAAAGGACTCCAGAGAAAACACAGATGTCCGTCTACAGACACTTGGTGACACAGGATGGAACACTGTGATGCAGCAGGATGTCAGGAAATAGCTTCTGCTCACATTAAAATGTGGTCCTGCACACAGTGATGATACACTTTCCAGATCATGGGAACGCATATGAAAGATGTTTGTTGGTTTACAAATATTAACATTATGCTAGGCCTAACAATATTTCATTTATTATTAAAGCAATGTATTTTCTTGTTTTATTGTTATTTTAAAGAAAAAGAAAAACATGCAACTGAGGGTGCAGTAAGAAAACCGGACAATAATGATTAAATGGTTTAGTTTGATGATTACTTTAATGGCTGTTAATAGAAAACAAAAAAAATAAAGGCAACACCCCTTTTCCCCATCCTGACCTAAATCTGTCAAACCCGTTATTAAGTAATGGACTAAATGCCACCCCACTTTCCCAGCAGACTAGGAGTGTCTTGATGGAGGAATGGTGGCTACCAAGTCCAAAGTGTGGGTGGTCTCATGGCGGAGTGTCTTATATTAGCCTAGAAAGACCACCATAACTTAACTCTTGGGCAGCCTTCTCATCCTGGCTTCCATGGAACACTAGATTTGGCTAGGGGTTCCCTGAGCTGGGCCTATTTTATATCATATAAGATGGTGCTGGTATGGTTCCAAGTCCAACACCACTTGGAAAGGCCAGCTGCATGAAACCAAGGACCTTTTTAGCTGTCTCTGAATGTCGTATTCTGTCCATTAATGTATGGGGGCATTTTCTCGACTGTCAAATAATGCAAACAGAATTTTAAAAAAAAATAATTATAGCATGGCTTCCCTGACACCTGAAAGTGATAATAAAGGTTCTTCGGAGTGAAAAAGTTGGGAAAGTTGAGAAAGGCTGCTTCAAATGTTGTAATCTTTGAACATTAAAAATACCCTTCAGGTCTTCAGGAAACCCATCCTATAATTTCTATATTCGCAATTAAGTGTATTAGCCTGGTGGTCAGGGGTAAGAATCCCTCCTAAATTGCTGGCCAGTGGGAAGAATGTTGTCGTTACAGATAGCCAAAGCGATCATTGGTGTCACTTAAACTGACCTGAAAGGCACAAACTTATCATTGCTCCAAAAAAACCCTAGCAACCGCTGGAGGAACCCTTTTGATGAACACTGCAATAGTTTCATGTCCATGGTCTGGGCACAGGTGCACTTTACTATCAAGTATCTGAACATGCCTACAGTGTTGTAGC
Organism: Pyxicephalus adspersus; assembly: GCF_032062135.1. Lineage (NCBI taxonomy): Eukaryota > Metazoa > Chordata > Amphibia > Anura > Pyxicephalidae > Pyxicephalus > Pyxicephalus adspersus. Next base: position 89,147,599 of record NC_092861.1, read on the forward strand.
TGCTGGAATTTGCAACCACAGGGTGCAGTGGAGAGGTTGTGGACACACAATCAAAGGTTTGTTGCATTATGCAGCCACATAACGCCTCAAGAAAATATAATTTAGAGATATTGGTAGTTGAAAAAGTGGAAATGTTTATTCTTCTTATACAGGGAGCTCCTTTTTCTCTTTTATATGTGGCAAGGGGTCATTGTAATTGCAAACTTTGTTTGCTTGCTGCGACATTAGGATTAGTCAGTGCTTTAATTACACCTGAGAAAATATTAAGATTATTACGCAAATAAGTCTTACACAATCAACTTCCAGCAAAGCTACTGTATTTATTTTCCATTTTGCAATCTTTAATGTATTTAAATGCATTTTAGATAGGGAATAAGATGTTTGCTTTATACCATGTAACATATTTGTGGTATGATCGTATACCAAGAAAACTTTATATGATACATATGTGTTTGTTTTCTTACTTTTCTGCTCCTTGTGCAAGAACTCTTAGTTTCAATGGCTTTTAAAGGTTTTTGTTGCATAATTATTGGTTCAATGGCCCATGTTGAGAGTATTTTTTTAGGGTTTGAGAAGCTAACACCTGACATGGCCACTTGGCTTGACAATTTTCTGGATATGCTAATATATGGATGTCATGCTATTCCTTCAGTAGTTTACCAGTGCCTGACCAACAACCATGCAAGCAGCCTTCCTAAAAAGAATAGCAGACGATGTGTTATTACTAGTAAATGACTTGTGACAGATAGCTCATAGCTTAAATTTTCATTGGCATGCTTCATACCTGCTTCTTTAAAACAAAAAGGATGCATTTTAAACCCTCAGTGGAGGTTGTACAGTTATAAATGAGCACTTGATGCCTGTTTCACATTAATATGCAAAACATTTTTTTTTTAAATAGTAGGGTAATAGTATGTCTGACCACACACACTATCATAGTAGACTGCATAGGTAACAAGAGTGCAATAGCTAACTGTTAACTTTTTAAAATATTATCCAACATGCAGCTGTAAACCATCACTGAAAGATCTTCAGACAAACTCCACCAATAATTTTCCCATTTTTTATTCATATTAGCTTGTAATTTGTTCAAAACATGGGAATATTATGATATTCAAGTTTCCGTTGTTTGGTCATCACTAAATAATATGGCAGCTAGCATACCTTCATACCAAAATTAATCACAGCAATCAGTATAGGAAAAAGGGTTTCCACATAATTATTCTGCCCTTCACTCCAAGCTTAAAGCTAGGTACACACGTCCAACGGTTCTCATCTGATAATCGGCTCAGGGACGATATTGGGCGAGAATCTGGCGTGTGTACAGCGCCAGTTGTTCATCGTCCGGACGACCATCCTGGCGGATCCACGGACAATGGACGACTAACGATCCTAATGCAAGGAAAGAGGGAGAGCACACAGCAGGGTGCCGCTCCGTCGCTCCCCCCCTCCCCTCTGCATAGAGCAGATGCTGGTCCCAAACTGTCCCAAGCCATTGGACAGCCAAAAGAAAATGCTCTGATCTCACAGGCAGTGAAATAGATGCCAAAGGAGGGACCCTGCCAGATGTAATCACGAAAGGAGAGAAGTTTTGGTGCTGGAGAGTTTCATGGTCTGATTTAGGTAAGTAAAAGGGGCATTTATTTTTTGTTCTTTTGTCCAAGGCATCTGTTAGAGAAGGTGGGAGGTGTTGCAGGAGGTCATTAGCTTGCCCAGAAATCAACTTTAACAGTCCATTCTACCAAAAAGTCTACCAATTTTTGGTCAATTGTGGTGCATTACAAAGTATATACCGCATTTTCCATGTTTACATTTAAGGTGCTTATAAACACTTTAAAACTCGGGAAAACACCCCATTTTTTTCACGCATGTTTGGGTGTTTTCCAACCTTAACCCTACGTTTTAATTTTTTAAACGTTGCATACAACGTTATAGATAGCGCTCATAAATGTGCCTCAAAGAAAATGTCTTGTAGATTGTAGATGTAGTTTGGCCTATTGGAACACATGGGAATTTCAAACATGGGCTTTAAAAGCCTTAGGTTAAACGCTGGGGAAAACATCCATGTAGACTAAGCCTTAGGCAGTTATTTTAAATAAATGTGCTACCCCCAATGCATCTCAAGTTATTACGTTATTGTGCTGCAGCCGCCTGGGCCAGTGTAAATGGTCCCTAACCTTTGGGGCTCTTTAGACTTTATTCCAAAGGTCCCAAACTCACAATGTGGCCATTCATACCTTAATGACATCATCATATGTGCATATGATGCCTCAAAGCGTACCTAAACTCAGAATTTTCACTTTACATAAAAGGGTAGACAACTCTTTTATGTAAAGTAAAAAATCTGTTGTTTGTGTTTTTTTAAGTGCAACACCCTTCTTTAAAAAAATAAAAATAAAAAACGCACAGAGCGCTAGCTCTGAAGACAGATGCCGAGACGATGCGGGACCTGATAGAAATACCTCCGGATGTATCGGACTGCCCTGTGTGTGTTTTTGTGTGTGTTTTTGTTGATATGGGGTACATTTGAGTTTAGTTTCTCTTCAAACAGGCTGGTAATATTTTCAATGATTTGCTCATTATAATAAAAAGTGGAAAGGGGGTGTTTTGGCAGGTAAGTGTGGCATAATGAGCTGAACCTATTTGCACATCAAGGCAGAACCCTGACTACTGGCAGCAGATTTATGATTTAAAAGGCTTTAAGTTCTTTTAGTGTATGCCACAACAGCCTATTTAATTGACCAAAATAATATAAAACCATAGCGCTACTTGTGTATTTAAAATACAGAAATAGTGTGATATTTATTGCAATCTCCATTTTTTCCATCAATGTACATATGAGTTAGAAGCAGCTTCAGTGTAATGTTATATTGTCATCTTCCCGATAAACACATCTAGAATGTCTGAAGTATTTAACATACTAGACTTGTGTACTTTACTGACTTCAAACTACGTAACTATTTGACTAAAAAATGTGAGAAATGTATAGTGGAGAACTAAAACATTTATGTGTTTGAGTTTCCAAACTTGAAGTATTGCATTAACTAAACATTAGAACAATGCACAGGTTCTGTAATAATGAGATTTCTTGTATGGAAGAGAGCAATGTATATGCAGAAATTGCACTACAGAGCCCCTGTGTAAATACATTAGTTTAATATAAATACATTGCACTCTAAAGAGTATAATAACGAGCCAGAAGCATGACATGCACGTGAAGGTACAATTTTTGGCATGTTATCCACAGAATATTGCTTCACTTTTATAGCAACTCATTTCATAATCCCGGATGCCTACATTTCAAAATTACATGATAAGAAGTGAATGAAGTCTGGATGAAATAGAATGGACTGTATCCAAAACTAAAGTTGTAACAAGATAAATGTCATGCCTGTACATGCTGATTAAAAATGTTCTGGACTTCGTGGAAAAATCCCTATCTTTTACAGTGTCAGTACAAAGTGCCAACCCCAAAGGGTCAGTTATTATACATTTCTGACATGTCAAAAATGTTATTTCATTGATAGCTGTATATTTTGACTCACATCCCAGAATTCACTTACTTGTGTCTTTATTAAGCTTTCCTGTCATGAAATTATTTTAATTGAATATTTTTCATGGAATGGCATCCCTTATCATGCTAAGTACCATCCCACCCACACTTTCTCGCTGTCAGGAGGTCAGACATTTATAGAAGGATAGCTAGCCATGCCCCTATAAAGCTAACTGATGTTGTGTGTACAGCGTTTTTGTATTATTATTAAAAATAATAATAAAAAACTGGATTTATATAGCGCCAACATATTACGCAGCACTGTACAATAAATAGCGGTTGCAAATGACAGACGAATACAGACAGTGACACAGGTGGAGAGAACAATGCCCCGAAGAGTTTACAATCTAGAAGGTGTATGCAGTGTTTATATGCAGTTTATGTGTATATGCAGGTTATGTGTATGATATATATGTATACATCAGCCCTTTATAAAGTTCTCCAAGGCTGGAGAGGATACACTTTCATCAGTGAAGCTGGGTGATCCAGAAAACCTGTATTGGATCTAGTCCAGGATTGAAAATATTTGTTAACAAACAGCCAATTACTTTTAGGAAATGTGTTCCAGGTTTGCTGGATCACCAAGCTTCACATGCATAGGGGAGTACTCCAATGCTCCAATAATAAGGATGTGTTGGGATTAGGAATAATTGGGATTGCTATGCCCTGAGTTGTATTTACACCCGATCTTTGCACTTAGTGCATCACATATACTGTCCCCCTGCACTATAAATTTCCCAAATGTCTGCCCCCTACACGCTGTACTTTATATACACCTGACCCTTGCACTCTTACTTAGATTTTAATGACCCCTATACTGTGTACATCACATAATCCTGACCCATGCACTCAGAAGTTTACATACACCTGCACACTACATGTTATATACTCTTGACACTTAACGGCTCAGAATTTTTTCTTACCATACCACTACCAGAAGCCTTTGGTTTGCAATGAATATCTGTTGTTAGATATAATTTATAAACCTAATGTATTACTGTGATGGTAGCAACTAAGGAGTAAAGAACAAGAGTTATAAATCTTCTTTGACCTATACAATCTACCAAGTTGTTGTAGAATCCTTAGAGCACCCAAGCTTCAATACTTTAAATAAAACACTGCACCTAAGAAAAATGACTGCAGCTTTAAACATATTTTTATAACACATTCGGTGTATTTATTTTAACATTCACAACACAAAACAGTATCTGAAAAGCTGAGTAATCAGCCATGTCTCCAATTCTGTCCAACGCAGTTTAGCACCAGGAGACAACCCAGCTCTAGTTATATTCCAAAATAAAATGAAAAAACAGTACAACTGCTGTTTTAAACAACATGGAAAATTGTACACAGTGGTCAAACAAGTCAGACGCTGAGGACTGGAAACTTTAGTAAAGTACAGCTAAAAACAACCTTCAAAGGGAAATTAGCTCAGCCATCACTTCACCAGCTGCAAGTGGTCAACTGTTATGTCATTTATGTTTAATGTGTTTTTATTTAACAGTCTAGTAAAGCTGTAAAGCTGTTAAACGTTTAACACACACAGAGACACACAGACACGACACACGCACACATATATATATATACATATATATGAGAAACAAATTATGTATGGACAGTCAATGGAAGCCAAAATCAATAATCCAATGAAGGATAAATACAAAATCACACTGACAATTTTTTCTGTGTCCCTAAAGTATATTTCCACCCATTCTTTGTACCTATGCCAGATTTTTTTCACAAAAAATATGTATATTCAGAAAAAAAAAGATTTGGTTTGAGTTACCTTGTAAACTAGTCCCGAAGTTTATATTTACAAAGATATCAGGCTAATGTATATCTATATGTACACTATTTCAGTGATAGCAATTGTAATAATAGTGTCACAACATTTTCAGGTATTTCCTTGTTACTAATATGTTTCGTGCCACAGCTTTACTAGAAGAGTAACAAAAAATAAACCTCTGAACTCTATAAGAAATATTTCTTGAACTATAATGGTTCAATGCAATATATGATAGCTTAATTGTAGCCATATCTTACATAATTTGTTTTCCTGTTACAAAGTACAAGGATAAAGCAATAGAAAATAAATGACGGTAATGATCATATTCACTTGTAATAAAACACAGCACATCATTTACATCTCATATTAAAATCACAGTACAAATTGCAGTTGTACTTAGTCATCTAACAATAGGGATTAAAAATACAAATGTGTCAATTTTAAAAGCAAAATTCTAAATGATAATCTTTGTGAATTTACATATACATACAAATTTTATAATATAAAATTACTGCAGTCATTTTAAGCAAATTAGTTCAAAACAAACTAGGGCTATGGGTGTGTGGTTTTTGTGTAGTATTCAACAATGCATGGCCACCTACACTGGTGTCCATTTTGACCCTGACCCCCATTCATTTCATTAAATGGAGAGGCACAAAGAAACAGATAGAGATACATGAGGCAGTGCATTTAGTTGGATTGTTAGAATAAAATATGTTTGCCTACACAGTCTGGGCTCTCTTGGTAAATTGCCTACGTTAATTGTGCCTAAAACTTTGGAAATATACCTATATACCCCGTCTTCCTTCTGAGGGATCCTAGAAGAGGATGACATCATCATTGTACTGTTTTTCAGGAAGATTTTGGGTTGAATACAGAATAGAAAAATAAAGCAGGGATTTTGCTACACTGCGTTCACTAACATTTTTCTGTAAGGAGGTGACATCATGCCCACAATGGTTGAGGATAGGGGTGGGTTAAGCTACGTACACACTTCCAATTATTATCGTTGGAAAACGAACGACGAACGATCCTGCACGATATATACGAACGATCGTATAGCACCGATCCTGCACATAGAGATAACGACACAATCGTTCGTAGATATTGTACACACAATAGATACGATCGTTTAAGCGATAGAGGAACTATGTGCACGACAGGAAAGTGAACGAACGTTCGTTCATTACGCATGCTCAGACCATGGACGATCAACGAACGACCGTACACACGAACGATGTTCAACGATCGTCGTCCAATCCGATCCGACGGTCCGGTCGTTGGTTTCCATCGAGTTTCCTCGTTCGTCGGCCTCGTTGGTTACTTTTTTACGAACGATTTTTTGCCCAATCGATCGTTCGTCGTTCGATTGGAACGATAAAAATTGGAAGTGTGTAAGCACCTTAAGGCAAGTACCACTGTTTTTTACCTCTGAGTAATTAGCATTTTACACCTACTAAGTGCCCAGTGATTAGGGAAGGGGGAGGAGAACCAGACTGTGTAAGCTGAGGATCCGCTTTAAGAAGAGAATGGAAGGTTCCCTGATATTCTTTCTTACTGTTTTCTTAAAGCTAATTGAACGTCTGCTTATACAGTTTAGGACCTATTCTCAAATCACCTACTTTTTTGCTGTAAAATGTTGTTTGCTGTAAAACCTGAGGAGTTAATGAAATAGGATACTCCTGTCTTTTTCAAACAGGGCGTAGGCCTTGGAGGATGGAGGAACGGGGGGCTCAGAGTGTGAGCAGAAAATCCACTTTGTAACTTCATCCCTAGAATTGAGCATCCCTGATATCTTCTCCAGTAGCTTTCATAAAGCTAAGTTAATAGTCTTGCTAGGATGGATAACTAAAGCGCAATTGTAAGGGTAAAAACTAATTTGAAATTTCCTCTATTGTCAGTACCATAACCCAGAATGGCTGTTTCTCTGGTTCATCAATCATGATTAAAGACAGTATTTTAGATGATGCTTCCTCACCATCCATAACACTAATCTGTAAGTGGAGAATAATAAATAATGTCAGAGATATTGTAACAAACACCAATTATTAAACATAAACCAAAAATTTTGGTCCATTTAATATTTCAGACTAATCAATAGAGGACTGAGGTTCCCCTATCTCACCATTTACATCATGTTGTATGTGCCTGTAAATTTGCTTTAAATTATAGTTACCTATCTACAGCCTCCATTAATAACTGATTGCACACCACTTTGTAATAAGTAACAGAGCACACATAAAGAGACTATAAAGAGATACCTTACATGGTTTGTTGAATGGCCCAAAAGAAACCTTTTATTTACTGATGGCGCCAGTAAGTTTTAATTACAGACTTTCTTCACTGTAGAATATTATGAAAAATTCAAGTGTCACTTCATCCCTTAACTACCATTCATCATTTACTCAGCAAAGTTGTAAAATTACATGAGTAGAAATTAATATATGAAAGAGCTGCCAACTGATTTAATCAGGTATTCTTCAAACTTTTTTGTTTTCTTAGAACTGGAGCAATAACTTTTTTCTTGAATGCATTTCTATAGTATGAAAACATTTTCCTTGTACAAGATCTGAGATTTGCATAATAAATATTTCCTTCAAATGCCTCTTTAGATATGCAAAGAGATTAGGAATAAGTTTGGTAAAATGTGATAAACTAAAGCATAGTCCATAAAGAAAATAACTGTTACCTGGCTACTGCCAGAAGTTTTTTGGTCATTAAGTATGCAATTAATATTTTTAATCATTATAAATAAGATAAATTGTGATTGAGTTGAAGATATTATTTAGTAGACTAAACAGCACTTGTTGTGATTGAAAAGGTTGAAAAGAAAGTGAAGGAATTAAAACCACTGGCCGAGGTCACAGAAGTATTCACATATGCAAAGTAACAAGGAAATATATTTGACGAGTAAAATAATTACCAGTTCATCCAGATTTTGCATTCATAAATATTACTCATTGGCATGACATGATACAGAATGTAATATATTTCTGCTCAAAGCAAATGAAGGACAAATAGCGACCAACCAGTGTAGTATCATTATACAATGCAGCAATATATTATAACCCCAAACCTGCATAAATAAAGTCACCTTGCCCAAAATAAAAAATAAAAAAGTCTAACATGGCTTTGGCAAGGCTTTTTCCCCACTGTTTGTATCACTTCCTCATATCTAAAAAGATACTTTATGCGCTCAATGTCTACAGTGTACCATTATATACCTATACCCAGCAACCACAGTAATATGAGCATATTCAAGCATCCTGGCTTAACAAACCCCTAGCAAGCTCAGTAACTGCAATAGTGAAGACTATACATATCATACTAGTAGCCTCTAACTTTAATTTCTCCTCCCTCAGTGGAGAAGATGAAAGTTTGCAACTGTGGGGAAAGTCAAAGAACAGAAGCAGCTTTTCAGCTACAGGGGTGGTGGCAGAAGAGTAAAACTTCCCATTTTCTGCCCGCACATCTGCTTCCTACTCCTTAAAGGTCCCTCTTCTGCCCCAAATCTTTCAAAAGTAAAAGCCCAGGAGATATGATATATTAGGTAGTAAAAGCTTTCTGATGTTTGCTTTATAAATCAAACATAATATAATGAATAATGAACTGTGTACAAACAGGGGATCAATTTAGTTGAAAACAACTTTTGTCCTAACGTTCAACTTTATGTACAATGGCTTACATCTGTTTTCTGCATATTAAATGGGCAACCTGGCATTATAGATTAATGCCAGCTCCAAACTGATGATGGTATACAAAAGACTGGAGTCTATATAAGATTCCTCAACCCTAAATTTACTGTCTTCCTTTTATAAAAACAAATCCTCAACTCCATGGTAATAGCCAACCGAAAAGCCTCCAAGATAGTCAAAGGATGGAGATCCTTAACTGGCCTGATTAATAGTCCACCCTTAAGCTACGTACACACGTCCAACAGTTCCCGCCTGATAATCAGCTCAGGGCCGATATCGTGCGAGAATCTGGCGTGTGTACAGCGCCCGTCGTCCATTGTTCAAACGACCGTCCTGGCGGATCCACGGACAATGGATGACGAAATGACCGAGGACAGTTTTTAGGACACAATGGACCCAAGATACATCCTGGAATAGCTATTGTTGTGCATTTGTGATATTGTTTGAGTATCCAAATAGCCAATCTTACAGGAACCAATGAAAATAGAAATGTTCTTTTCCTAATTCAATTCAGCTAGTAAAAAAGTGCAAGGTGTCCAGTAAGTGCTTGTATTTTAGGTATAATTTAGTAAAATTATACCTAAAAGATTGATGAGCTGACTACTTAAAAATATTATTCTACCCTGAAAATGGTTTTTAGTGGCAGACATACTATTCAAATAATAAACTTGATTTGTAGGCCATGATTTGCATTGCTATTTCCTAAGCAATTTGCTCTTTACATTCTCTTTGGTTTACAACAGGTATAAAAAAAATTTAGAGCATGGATTCACTTTACCAGAAGCAGGATGTTTCAGTATTTACAGTGCAAAGCACCTGAATTCTCTATTTATTTATATCAACAAAGCTGGGAAAAGATTCCACTGGCATTTACGGGAATTACTATGTATTGTCTCTATGCTAGAATGGCTTCCATCAAACTCTTATGTCTATGACTCCCATGACACCTACCTTTGCTGAAATTACCAATCTACAATTTAATATTTCCGTAGATGTGCTAAACCACATGATACACGCTGATATTTTTTCATCCACAGATCCAAACTGCATATTGGTATATAGCTGTGTCATGTTTGTTACTAAAATACTCTAGTTATATGTGTTGATAGCATAATCGCATGATGCCAACAGACTGATGGCTTAAAAGCTCAGCACAAAATATCGCATCATGATGCTTTAAATCAGGCTCTTTTCACAAACCAAGATTAAATAACTGCTAAACACAGAGGCGTTATAATTGTTAAGTAAAGGGGATGAAAGGCAGATACAGCTGTGTTTAAATGGATAGCAAAGCTCTTCCACGGACAATTTAAACCAGATGTTGCTTTTAGAATTTAATGTATTGCAAACTGTAAATCACTGGCATCACAAAGTCTTTCATTCTAGACATTATTTATAACCAGATTCAGATACCGTGTATCTTTTTTGAAGCATCACACCAACTCCACACATCAGACATTTACAAATAAGAAATACTAATTTTTTGTATCTTGGGAAATGGTCCTCTTACATGAAATACACCCTATTCTAACAGGGATAAAAAACATTTGAAGAAACTATGTTTATTCAATTTTAAGTTTTTTAAGATATTTTTATTATGCAGGGTCAAGGGATGTGACTTCAGAACAATATAGACTATCATAGGATGATCCAGCAAACCATGGAGTGGATTTCCTAAAAATCATTTGCTATTAGTAGGCAAGTATTTGAACTAGTCCCAATACAGGTTTGCTGGATCACCTAGGTTCTCCTATGATAGTCGACTTTCACCATTCATGGAGAACTTTAATAAATCAGATTCTAAATTTAAAAAAAAGGGATGGTAGCTCCCATTTTCCTTCTTTGAATGTTACCATTAAGGCAATTTGTTCTCCACTTAGTTTTCCACACTTTCACTAGCTTGTCTGTACTCTAGTCCCAGAATGGAGCCATGTTTCCCTTTGTGCTCGTTATATTTAAAATTCAGCAAAAGGCTATTGACAGATTCTGGCTGTGGCTTTAAGTTCACAAACCTGCAAAATGTGTGTTGAAGTTTTCAATATGCTTGTATAATGTGATTATCCTAGGACAATTTATTTATATTTATTAAAGTATATATCAGGTACCCTACATACTCAACACCAGATCTATATTTAGGTAATTGTGACCCATCAGCAAATCTCTGATCTTGAATGAATGGAATTTTTTTTACAACCTGTGCCTGAGTCTCCTGCATGGATTGGTGAAAGGAGATTATCAGATTGATGGACTGAATGCTAGATGCGGCTTTAAACCTGCTTCACCTCCCATACAATGGTTCTTTCAGGACAGCCATCCTTATAGAAGCTTAATAAGAGCATTAGCAATTTGGAAATTAAAATCAGATGACAAGCTTATGTTTTAGAATTAATGGACATAAGGCAACAGGTCATACACGCTTTCCTTTGGTGCATGCTCTGAATGTATAACTATACCAAAAATAATCTCAGTCTGCAGCCATGTGAGGTTAATGACAAACAGGTCAAATACATCTCTTTGTATCATCAAGCAATGATAGGAATGCAATAAACAAATCTGGCCTGCTATATTTACTAATTAAAAACTAATTATCTGATTCTCTTAAAGTAAAATCACCACCCTATTTATTAATGATTATTCATTAATTACATTTATAATATAATTTTCTGTTTGCAGTCAGCTATGATTTTCTAAAATTAAAAAAAAAAAACAAATTTTACATTCTTAGCATGGTGACAATGACCATGTTCTGATTCTGTACAACATTTCCCACTACTAAAATCTACTTTTGCCGACATTTGCTAACATCTTTGCAATGCATATTGAATACCAACAGTGGACTGCTTTTTCCCAACAAGTTTGTTGTTTTGCAAGGATCAGCCCAGTTTAATGTATTATTTAATTGAATCATAGGTAAATTCTGCTATATTGAGGTAAAATTAGGCTCAATTTGCTAAAGGTGTTCAGGCTGTTCACCTACCAATGTGAAAATGGACTTTGCAAACAATGGACTTTGCAAAAATTACTCAGTCACATCCAAGGAGATGTTTAAAAAAACATTTTTTATTGCGCATGATCGGATGGCCCAAAGTCAGCAGAGCTTCTCCTCATTATCTCAGCTAAGTAAGAACTTCCGTGCAAGGGAATAATACATTTTGCTTTGTGAACAGCCCTAGCTCAATAAAGTTATAGTAAATGGATCCCATTGGTTTATTCTACCCCTTCTAAGCCTCATTGTCACCAAGATGGAAAATACATTAAGAAGGCTGAGGAAAGTGAGACACTGTATGGCCTCCTAGATGTGAAGAATGGGGAGTTCAAGGTGTTAAGATCTAATCAGGTTTACAACCAGGTAATACAACCAGCTGGCATCAAACCAATATAATTGTGTTCCAAGTGGACTTAATCTGCATGTATATCCAACATGTTTCACTTTGAACCCACAGTCATATGTCCAAGTCCTATTCATGGCATTTTCCTGTTAAAGTGAAAAAGACATTATAAAGACATTATTAACCCCGAAAAAAATCCTGGTCCAGGGTATCAATGATATCCCTCCATAGATGTTGTACAGTAAGTGTGTTACATTGGGCATCAAGAGGAAAAAGCCTAAAATATGCAGTGACCACATCTAGAGACTAGTAAGCAAATTCTTATTACGTTTTTGTTTCATGGATTAGGTATGCTATAATCTGAATAGAAGGGATAGAAATTTGACCTTAAAATACTTGCTCTGGGTTAGTAGACCAAAATCAGAGAATGATGTCAGAAGGATTTTGTTTTTTATTATGCAGCTATCAATTTGAGGATTCAATAAAGGTGCATATGATATATTCAGCTATGCAACACATATACAGTATGCACTCCATCTCTCTCAAAATAACTGTGCAATAGTTATTACCTGCTTACTCACGATGGGAAGAAATATACGTCATTCATTTCATTATACAGTTACATTTAATTATGCTTGGCGTTGGACACCATAAAAAAATAGCATGACTGATGAGACAAGCAGACAGAAGAGTACATCGGATTAACTTCTTAGCCCTCAACATCACAGTCTGGAGGAAGTCTTAGGAGACTAGCGAGCCCTCCAGTCCTATTTATATCTTTTAACCTTCACTGTGACTGAATAGGAACTCAGAACTGCTTAGAGAGCAGGTTGCAAAGCTATATTCTTAGGTTGAGCATGCATTGTGATATCAATGGGAAGAAGTGCTTGCTAATCATTTAAAGAGACATTTATAGCAACCGTGTGTAAGGGATTTTATACATGGCTTCCTACATTATAGCCACATTTTTTTTTCATGATCATTTTTTTCAGATCATAGAAAAACTAAATAACCTAGGTTGCATTACAATATTTATTTATATTAAATCAGCAAAGGAAATGACTTTTGATTTATGTTATTTTAAGCAGAGCTATAGTCAGATATAGAAGACAAAATCTATTGCCTGTTATGTAATCATTAATACACCAGTTAACTTTTCATAAAAAGGTGTACATGTACTTTAAGGTGACTTATATAAAATACACAAGTTTTAATATTTTGAATGTTTTTTCAATTTGGTGTGTGGTGCATGTCACACCATGGTTTTCATCAAGAGTTTAAATGTGCTGTATAGCAGACTTGGCTTCTTTTATAAAATAGTTTCTAAATGTACTGATTGCCTGTCTGATTGCTTTAGAACCAATTAAATAGATTGGCCATCAGTACACTTTACTTCAGATTGGCTTGAGTTCTGTTTATTTTATTGGATTAAAAAGCAAACAGGTTTTTTGAGTTTATAAATGGTCAGCACAGCTTCTCGGCGTTTTGGCTAGGATCAAGCGTAGTAGCTAAGTCTTCTAGTGTTCAGGAGAGGAACGGCACTGTATTCCTAGCAATGGAGGATGCAGTGGATTAGTACACCTCTCAGGAGGGACAGCTAGATGGTGATGCTCTGTGAGGGGTCGTCCTATGCTTATTCCTCCGGTTTCCCTCCAGCATGGGGCCTGCCCTGAGATGGAGATCCCAGACGGCAGTCCATCCCACTGGTTAGGGGCAGGGAAAGCTTTGGTCTGGCCTTTTGGTCTGAGAGGCTGTTGAATCTTGCTAAGTTTCGTCCCCCTGGAGTGGGGAACCAGGGGTACCTTAAAATCACTTTCTGGCTGTTGATTCTGGCTGTTGATTTTGGTATACAGGCACGTCACTTTTATGCTGATTTAGCACCGCCGTCATTCTGCATTAGCTGCGGCTAGTGTAGATGGGCAATTTTTTTACATCCAGCCCAGTGTGTTATGCACTGTGCACTTTTTATGTCTTTTTCTGTTGTCACTGTCACTGGTGTGGTGTTGTTTACCACTGACGATGGAGGGTGCTGTTCTTCTATTGGTCCGCCCCGATGTCTGGGGAGTGCTCTGGCCTTATAGTCGAGTGCTCTTCCTTACTGGGAATCTTTCTTCGGGAGAGCTCCCAGCTTAGTATCTGGTGGGAAGGTTTAGACCAACCCTTAGAGAACGGAACCTGTCTGATCTTGGTCAGACGTGCTAGTATGCCCACTCAGCATCGGCTGGGTGGTCTCAGTACCCAGCACCTGTCAGGAGCATAATGCCCCGGGGGGGGGGTCTGGGGAACCAGGGTGGCCCTTCCTCTTTTGAGGAGGGATCACAACAGTACCTCAGTGCACGTTTTTTGTGGTGTGTTTTTGCACATTTCACTTTTTACTGGACACCAGGGTTTTGTTTAGAAGATCACAGTTCGCGAGATTAAAAAAAAAAAAAATGATCTGCACAGCTCATTTGAGCAAATGCTGCCTTGGTTTTGAAACTTTTTAAAGCAGTGTTTTTTGATTCTTTAACTTGGGAAACCCGTAAATTAACTTTAAGGTCTTTGGAAAACCCTTTCTATAATTACTATATCCACAATGACAGTATGTTAATGTGGGGTAAGGAGAAGAATGCCTCTTACATTGCAGGCCATTGGAAAGAATGTCACCATTACAGATAGCCAAAAAGATCATTGGTGTTAAACTGACCTGAGGGGCACAAATTGCTTTTTGTCTAAGGAACACCTAGCAACCTCTGGTGGAACCCTGGGATTTCAAGGAACACTGGTTTAAAGAGTCTAAGCTTTCAATCTAGAACTGAGACATGCCAACACAGGTCAAGCAGCTAAAAATGTTATGACTGTCTCAAAGGCGATGGGGACCTTACTACACCAAAGGAATAGGGGTACTAATGCCTTTTTGTTTCCCACTGTGAACCAACTACAGTAGACAGTTACACACATGTCCAAACACCCAGCCATTCACCTTGTATTTTTACATATTTTTGATACCTGAGTTAGTAGTAAAGTATGTAAAGTATCACATTGCCCTCTAGAATTGACATTTTATGTACTCCATCAGCATTGCTTTAAGGCAGAAAATAGCCACAGAAAAGGGTATAATTAGATTAGATGCAGTATACTTTATCATCAACTAGCATGGCATGTGTAGAATAAATCACTGATTGGAAGATGCTGAGCATTTATTTTTCCAAAATAGCTACCAGGTAATGTGCTTGCCTGTCTATATTATGTAAGATCATGGGGTGTGCATATCTATGGCCATAAAACTATACAAATCAGAACAATCCTCAACTGCAGCAGCTATTCCACAAATACGGTACTTAGGCTTCTTAATGTTTAGTTACAATCTCTGGATGCCTAAATAAAAATGCCTATTATACCACGATGAATTTTAAAGTAAGTAGAAACTGCGGTTCTACACAATAGCCTATATAATAAGTCTGGTAAATACTTGGGCTGTGTATACACGCTAGATTTTTGTCGTTGTAAATGATCTTTTACATAGGTTTCCAACGACAAAAGACTGAAAGATGTATGAACGAGCGCTGTACATACAGTTTTATAGAGAGGGGAGGGGGGAGAAGGAGCGAGCACGCACCCTGCTGCACTATTCTCCCTCCACTTCCATTACAGTCGTTCGTCTCCTGTCCTTCATGGATCCGCCAGGGCAGAACCACAAACTCTTGATTTCAACAATGTCTGATAAGTATTGAGATAAGTTGTTCTGACACTTATCCTCATTCACTTACAACATGCTTAGTCTGGAATTGTGAGTGAATAATATCAAATTCAGACTATGCCAGGCATCTATTATCTTTAGAAGTTGGCCCACAGCAGCCCTATAAATCTTCAATGACAGAGTCACTTTAAAGTGTACTACAAGACCTAACATATTGTGCCAGTTGTTCTTACGGTGTATTATGTTCAATGTTTTTTTTTTTTGTGCATACACGTGTTATCATTAAGAAATGTAGAAACAATATTTGTCTAGGTGGATCAAAAAAATTCTTTGTTGTTCCTTTATTTAGGTAGGCGGGGAGCAATTACATGGCTCATTCTTCCCACAGAAACTTGATTTATGTGTTAAGTGTAAGTAGTTACTGAGATTTATCACAGCCATTTGTGTGACAGTATCAATGGCTCTTACATCTCTAAACATTATTCATTTGTTGTATTCATTTATAAAGTGAAGACATAAACTTCTGCAAGTACAGCATTCATAAAGTTACCATGTTTTTCTGTACTCGTAAAAATTCTTCCAATGAAAAGTGAGACCCAAGGGGGGACAGACAAACAAATGGAGGGTCTACAGAGAAAGATAGGTTGTAAATTTAGTGAGAATGGTGTAGATGCCAGATTAGTGGAGGCTGCTGGGTAGCTATTATAAAAAGTTCAGGCATGGCGTTCCAAAAGTTCTTTAGAAGGGTCAGTGAATAAATACAATTATTACAAAACATGGGGTCCATGTGGGGTGTGGTGCTTGCTTGTGGTTTATTGAGGGGTCTCCCAGGAACTAGGTTGCATGTGGTATATTTGTAAATTTTTCAGGATAGTGCAGCTACAAAGACAATATTGTGACAAAACTCCCGCTACTTCTGTAGTGCAGGGGGTGACATCTCTATGCTGCGGCTAAAATCCTGGAGAATTCTAAGTATTCCAAATCTTATAAAAAGAGGCTTAAAGCTTTCTGATCAGCAAAACACAGACTTCTTTATAATATAAATGTATGGTGAGTCGGATGTTTTTTTTTAATTTTTTCCCATTGTTTGCTTGTAACTCTATACCACCATATTGGAAAAGGCATACTGTTATTTTTATCTGCCTGGCCCCACCATTGACTCAAGAGGGCATGGAGCCAGGGGAATATTGAAGTAATGTAAATTTGCATCCAAGTCCAAATGTCATCACTGCTGTCACATCACAGCAGCCTCAGGGGGAGTTACAAATAATTCTGCACCCATAACAGAAGTTTAGGCTTGCTGAGCAGTATACAAATCAGTAATCCCTATTAAATATAATACATTATTATCAGGTACATTACAAGTGTCTTTTGTCAAAGCCTTTACGGAAAATGAGTCAAAGTTATAGCTTTCCCTTACTTAGGTGACTTGTGCTACATCAAGACTGTCATTAGTGTGCATGAAACCAAGCACATTCCAGAAATGATCATGTACTATACATGCTGACAGGTCTTATCTATCCTAGCATATGTTGCATGCTTTTACTACTGCTGATATAGTCAACAGGCCAGTAACTGAAAGGCTACTTGTTTCCAGTAAGATTACTACTGCTAACACAGAGATAACCTTGTGGCCCCAGAGACAAGAAACACAGCAATGTAACAGGAGGACAAAGGAGGAATTGGACTGAATGTGACAAAGTCTTTATTGGTCATAAAGCTTCTACTAGGAAATTACATGAACAGCGCAAAGGTAAAAAGTCATAAAAATAGCTAAAATTAGATTACAGATTCATAAAAATATGATGGGCAAAGTCCTTTATAAAAACCGTTGCGTCAGTAACACATTTTTCTCAGAACATTGACTGGCAATTGGCAAAGCTTATCATGTCTTAAAGCTAAACTCAAGCTCCAACATAGTTCCACACAGCCCTCCCATCATTCATATTACTTTGTTCAAGATAGTCAAGAAAGCAAAAACAAATGACAATTTTACAGTTTTTATAATCCTGCTTTGTAGTAGGGCTGATTTGTAACATCAACCAAGTTGGGAATACATTTCGCTGTATTCATTGCAGAAGTTGTTCACCCATGCAAGAATGTGTGGGAAGTGATATGGGCAGTGGTGAAGTAATGTCTAGATTGCACACTTGTGTGATAACCCAGGAACACAGGAAGAAAGCTTTCATGTATTGGCAGGTACAAGAACAAAAATAATCACCAGTTCCAACCACAGATAGCTTCACTTATGGTCACACAAGACCCATTATTGAACTGCACGTATGTGACCTGCAGATTTGTGTGGGCAAGATATCCCAGGTTGGCATGGCATATTAACATTGTGCAGGGCTCACAGCAGATCAGTGGGTAGCATAACTTGCATGAACGTACTGCCCCATACAGGAAATGCTAACCCAATGTACAATAATTGTATAATTGGTGTTGCAGCTGTGGGACAACTGTAGGACACTACAGTATTGCTATGCAATTGTGTCAATTATGTATTTTGAGAATTGAATTTTGCTCCAATTGAAATGAAATCAGTTTCAGCACATCAATGGTTTTTCTAAATTGTCCAATTTACCAGTGTTTGTCACTCATTTGTGTGTTCTTTAGACAGATCTCGAAGGATTGGATGTGGTGTCTGTCATCTTAAGTCTGTATGTAGCTTTGCTTTACATGTAGCAATTTTTACTAAATTGTTCTTAATAGCATTGGTATATCTTTCATGTGTACAGGGTCAGACAGTGCATGCTTGCTGTTTTAGGATGAACTTTCTGTAACCTCCTAGCACTTCACAATGCCAAACTAGACTGGAAGCCTGCACATATCATTTCTGTTTTTGGCAAGGTTTCTATTGACTCTGATTATGCAGAAATTCATGGTGGCAGTAAATGTACAGTGATAACCTCATCTCACACTTTGTTTTCTTCCCAGTACTAAAAAGCTCTACGTTCATGAATGCATCACAGGCTACGTCAAAGAGCAGAACTTGCTAGGAATTCTGTTATTTTTGTCATGCTTCGATGCCAGTATTTTTGCCAGCTTTTATATCAAATGAAATCTCCCTAATGTAAGTGTACATAACATGCTCATATAGTCATAAACACAAACATTCTGGTCATTACAAACAATTTGTTCTTCACTTTTTTTAGATAGCATTTAGTTAAATAAAGGGTTGCTTTAAGAAAAATGTAATGCAAAAAGTTACACTATTTTTCTCCATTTCATAATGCCACATTTGCTGAAGAATGATCAGACTTTTTATAGTAGTGATCAGTAATTTATCATTGTAGTTAAACTTGAATGGAGTACTGAACGCTACTTTTTCCAGATTCTTATCACCACTTTTAGAAGTAATAATAAGCAGGCATATACTTACATACATCTCAGCTAAAGGTGATAAAGGGCAAAAAGGCTCAAAGGATGTTTAAAACAATGCCCGATGTAACCCACGCCATTTGAAACAAATAAAATGATGAATGCTGTTTGGAATTTTAAAAGTGTCAATCAGATTTGATAAATGTCATGATCACCATCTTTTATTACTAAAAATGGCGATCTTTTAAAAGTGGCAATCCTGCTAAAAAGTGATTTGCCTTAAATTAATTGCTACTTTTATTATGAGTCAAAAGAAAAATGAGATTTGTGTATAAATAATGTATCTTTTTTACTCTATTAGCATATCCCATTGCATTGATAGTTATAACATTATAGTAGGACAACACTCCTAATAGATAGTAGCTGAAATCAGATATAAATATCTACCTCTTTGAGTTCATAAAAATAATTTTTATGCAAAACTTGAAACTTTTAAATGGCCATAAAAAAAGCATCAGTATATATTCTATATATATATATATATATATACAGTATATATATATGCTATTTTGTTGGTACTTGATGTTGTGTAGATGGGAATATCTTTGACATCACAGGTAGACAAAATGCTCCACATATGGCATTTGTCATAGCTTTGAACAACACTGGTAACAAAATCTATTTTCAAAATGTGTTGACAGCCTCTACTCCTTTTAAAGTTGTAAAAGAAACATTTACAGGTGGCAAATTCCAGGAGCATAGACACTATTTTGTATGCTAGCCAACAGACATATTGGATGATATTTTTATCATGTAAACATCTAAGTGCAAACTGCTTGTACAATAATATTGTTTAACGCAAAACATTAAATATAGACATAGGGATCACTTGTGTATATCTGTACTCACTGTTTTTTTAGCTAAAGCTTTTATACACACTAGATCAGCAGTCACCAACTGGTGGTCCGCGATAAAATTTTGGTGATCTGCGGCTCTGGCCGATGCACCCTGAGCGAGGTCAGGAGAATAACTCTTGGGGGAAAACTGATCACAGGAGTCAAAGGGCAGAAAGGTCATATCTGCACATCCATGGCCACCCTAAATCTAAATGTGCTCTGCTATATAACCAATACACCTACATTTAATCCCACATAAAGCACCCTGAAAACAAGTGTCAATTGTATATTTGTATGTTTAGTCAGAAACACTTTCTATAATTCTTTGTTAGACAACCAACAGAAGAAAGGGGCAGGCCATGGATGGTGCACACGGGAATGAGATGGCTTAATTACATTTAAAGTCCATCAGCCCAGAAATGAGGTGGAATCAGGAAATAGGGAGATACAGGTAGTCTCAGAGTTAAGGACATCCGACATACAGACGACTCTTGGATACAAATGGGGCTTCGGTTTGCATGACTTGCAGAAGAAATATTTTGTTAAACACAGCTGAGGTTGTGGGTGATCTTAAGGACTGAGCTCTTCTGCAACCCTTTGTAACACTTTAGACAAACTCTGGAGTTGTTTCTTTTTGCTCCTTGTTTGCTCTTTCTTGCTCCAGATGTTTGTGATCAACTCACAGTGAGGATTTTATACAGTAACTGACACCACGCTGTCTAATAATATGTTGAGACAAACATCTGTCCTAATTGCATTTATTAAAATAATGTATCTGGTCCGACGTACATATGGATTCAACTTAAGAACAAACCTACAGTCCCTATCTGGTATGTAACTCGGGGGAAAACCTCTACTGGGTCTTCTAATGCTTGGTCTGATCAGACAGAGACCAGGGTGAAAAGACTACCCATTTGCAACACAATATATGGACAAACTAAAAGGTAAGGCTAAATTTACCATGTTAAAGCGTAAAAGAGATTTATTTAACTCTTAAAAGTGAATTATTGGGTTTACGTATACTTACATATTCTACCATGTATGAATAGATTAACAAGCATTGCTTCTGTAGTAACTAACACAACACACTTACTTGTAACTGTATAAAAAAGACTAGCTCCTCAAACTGTAATTGTCAATAATAAAAGGGGTATCTCATTTTATGGTCAAACAGACCACCATGCCCAATAAAAGGTCATATAATAATGACCACAAAATGATTATGAATGTAACCAAACCCAACAAAACAGTGTGTGGATTGTTTTATTGCCGAAGCAACACTAAAACAAGCAGAACAAATAGCAATCTAGATATTAGTCAGAAATAATCATTGGCATTCTGTATAATATTAGTCAGATTTATTCACCACTAACCTTCATGACTAACAAATGGCGTTTCTCATAATAATACTGTGTTCAAATTTGGTAAGGAACTTAAGAGTTCACTGAGACACTGAAGAGACACTTTGACATGAAAAAGAATCTTTGAAGTGAAATGAAATGCTTTATGTATGAATGACTCCGACATGATCAAAGAGATCTCACATAGGTCGATAAAAAGTTGCCTGTGGTAATGTATTAAACAACCATAGAAAGTAGAAAACTTCCAGCCGGGGAAAAACTGTTTCTGAGAAACTGTCAGCATGATCAGTCAGGACTTTGTCCATCCTTATTCACAGAATGGTGGTATATCAGCTGATATTCAGATGGCACTCTGTCAATAAGCTTAACATTTTTTTATTTAGATGGGTAGTGAATTTTGAATGATGTGAAAAAAACAGCTTTACTAACTGAGACCCTTCATATAATCACAAAACATACATTAACAAATACCATTTCCTCCCCCAGGTGCATATTTACAACCTCTGATGGAGGCAACCATCCATGTGTTTATACACCACCAGGTAAATATCCAGTGTAAATCTGCTAACATACCTCCATGTGAGTTGCTATTCTAGGTTCCTAATTGGTGCAGAAAATATTATATCAGGTTCAGCCTCATCTTAAAGTATAGGGGTTTTATTAACAATCTGTGGAGTTTTGCAGAAAGGTGCAGAATGCCAATAAAATACCAATAACATGATTCAGAGGGGTAACAGGCTTTCTCTGTGTAGGCACCTATCTAAACCCTATCTGTTCTTATAAATTAAACTAATTTATCAGCCCCGAAATCCTCCTTAGGAACAACAACTTGATGTCCCAAGTCCAGTAACCTATTCCTTTGCGGGGAGGACTGGCTTGCAATGCCACCCAAAACAGGTGTCCTCCATTGGAAGTTTTTTCATTACCTATTGTTTTGGGGACCACTCTGATGTTGAATTCCTTTACTTTCTGTTTAAGTACCAGTAAGGATAAATAAATGTGTAAATCTTTCCACCGGGGACACACAGCAATAAAAATTCAGCAAAGGCTCTCACCTGTCCCTCTTTTGCCTAGAGTTGCACTTTACATTTTTGTTCTAGGATTTAGAAATGCTATAGCTGCTCCTCTAGATTTTCAATTTCTGTTTTTCTGTAATTAATATCACTGTAGCTTATAGCAGTTTGGTTTAATTGTCTATTAGTCCTACTAGGACTATTATGGCACTTCCGCTGGAGAATCTCATTCTAGTCAAAGCTGGAACCTGTCTTTCAGATTTACCATCTAAATATTCAATCACGCATAAGCAAGTATTTGTCCAAAAAGGAATGCTTTCACCCCATTATTATCATGTGGCTGTGTCTGCAGGATATCTATTCAGATTTGAGCCAATTACAAAGCCACCTGAACAACCTATAAGAATTGAATGATCCTGATAGTCCCTTGTCTGGTAGTTGTCAGAGACCCAACTTATTGCATTTTGCCTCTGGCATTCTCGCGAAAATTTCCTCGAACTTCCAATGGTTCGGCGAAATTTCGGGGAACCAATTTCTCAAAACCATCGGAAGATCAAGAAAAATATAACAGGAGGATTCACAGGGGATTCACAGGATTCCCTGGGAATCCTCCTGTTTGCGATCCCCGGGGCAATTAATTAACCTCTATTGCCCGGGGATAGCACACTCTTCTCACAGTCGCATTCATTGAGAACAGTGTGCGATCCCCGGCACTAGAGGTTTATTAATTTCTATTGCTCGGGGATCCCACACTCTTCTCACGGTCGCACTAATTGAGAACAGTGTGCGATCCCCGGTACTGGAGGTTTATTAACCTCTATTTCTCGGGGATCGCACACTCTTCTCACGGTCACACTAGTTGAGAACAGTGTGCGATCCCTGGCACTAGAGGTTAATTAACCTCTAGTGCCCGGGGATCGCAGAAGATTTTCAGGGATTTTACATTTTCAGTAAACAAGAAAGGCCCGATTTGCTGCGCGATTGATCCTAATATTCTCGCTCTCTCAACCCCAGTTATTACTATGTTAGCATTCTTTAGGCTAAAACAATAAATCGAATAAAATTTTGTTCAAATATCAAACCCTGCCTGTAATTTAACTCCAGCCTCTGCCCCAACATCAGTGGAAAGCAGTGAGCCGATCATACTATTTGAAAATGTGAATTACGTGGTCATACTGCCCACAGGCAGTATATAGAATGCTTGTTACCAAGGCTCAATGAAATTAGTATTTAAATTTACTGGTATTAAGAATATCAATGCTATCTGAAGATTGAATGCGGGAAGGTATTTTTTTTTTTCATAAAACAAGAAATGATAAAAATATACAGGCACATAAACAAAAGGGTATTAAAGGTATGGCTGAAAAACTAGAACAGACAACATAGAATGCATCTGTTTCATGGTACCATGGCTAGAGTGAGATTCCAACACAGCCCAGTCAAAGGAAACTTTGCAGCTTCTATTTTTAGCAAGTAATTTTCTCTTTCTAAACATAATAAGGTCATAAAAGGCACCATATTAGAACCAGATGTTTTTATTAAATCAGTGTAGTGGCGACAATGCAAACATAGGCTTCAAAATATATACGGTATGCTAAATTTACAAACAGATGTGGTTTACTATCGAGCACTCTTGTACCTAAATATATTGCAACTAAGCCTTGTTGTTCCAAAACATAGGCATCTCGAAGAAAATACTCTGGGAGCTGAATAAAATGAAAATTCTCAGAACAGAAGTGCCTCAGCACTCTCAAACCTTCAGCTGCAAAATTAAAATACCTACTACAAATAATTTGGACATATGTGCATTTTATGACACTTGGAAGTAAAGTGTTCTTGTCTTTATAAATGTCCCTTCTACAATAACTATGTATATTTACATCTTAAATCTTTGTCGGTGGGATTTTTCTTCCTTCTGTTATTTAACAGGTGAAGTCTCCCCAAACAAATGATGGAGAAAAAAAGTGACTTGGGTCTTACCCTTCCTGGACTTTTATTAGGACATAAGGAGAACTCCCCACAATGGGTGCACAATATTAAAATATGTCATGGATATTCTACACTATTCATTACCAAAAAATAAAACATGGAGCTTTCATTTAATAAATATTTTCAATAAATATGAAGAAAAAGTGCAATTATTTTAAAAATGATCCCCTCTCCTATTGTGTGCTGCTTCCCCACCTCTTAGATTGTAAGCTCTTTAGGGCAGGGTCCCTACCTCCTCATGTGTCACTGTCTGTCTTTCAACCCCTATTTAATGTACAGCTCTGCATATTATGTTGGCGCTATATAAATACTGTTTATTAATATTAATAAAATCATTAGACCAAAATGGCCTGAAAGGTAGTCAATGAATCAATAGGTGACAATCATGCAGAACAATCAAACCTCTTTCTTTATTTCTATAAGTTGTATAAATTCATTATGAGCCGCTCAGAGACTGAACAAATTGTAATTTAAATTAAGGAGGAATAGCTGTTTGAATGAATACAAGTGGTGTTATATATTAACACTTGTTCATAAAACTGATGCCATGGGGTAAGTTAGTGCTTGCCATCAAGTTTTAAAGTCCATTCAGTACTAGATGATGAAAACAGAATATTGAAAAGGGTTATTAGGACATAAAAAGGAATTCAAATAATGAATCAAAGATCACTCTATAACAGACTGACTACACGCAAAAGAGGCAAGAAAGTAAGTTTAATGAGTAACGCTAGTTATGTTCAGAAGGCAAGGTTCAAAAGAGGGATTCACAAAATGAATTCAAATATTAAAAAATGGTTAAACGTACATCTTTAAGCAACTTCAAATAAACTATTTATTTTTGATATGTAAAATCCCAATATATTTTAACCAAGAAAAACAGACTGTAAAAATACTAAATCAAATTACCAATACCTTCACCTTCTGTCCTTGATAACAATAACAGCATTTCTAGTCTATAGGAGATCCCATGGGGGAATAATGAATACATGCACAATTTCAGTTGTACCAAAAATTGGCTTCAGTTTTCTGTTTGCCGATATATTGTTTTAAGCAGTCAGTATACAACATTAAAACTATATTTGTTTATTATTTTTATCATTATTATGAGATTTTATTTATAAAGCACCTTCATATTGCACACCACTGTACTAAGAACAAGGAATGCAGAATATAAACCTCCATACATAACATGATCCCTGCCCATTTGAGCTTGCAATCCAAGAGTAAGGGAGCGTAGTATGCAAAAGCTGAATCATTAGTTATAGCTAGGAGAGAAAAGAAGATGGGTAGATTTGGTCCCTTTTAGTTCCCTTGTAATTATGTCACGCCTCTCCTGGATAGTGAAAAGACCATAACCCTAACAGACAATTGCATGTGTTCCTATCATGTAGGCAGTGATATGGAAACCAGAAGACGGACAAAATACTTGGGAATAGAGCATTTTATGACCACATTTGTTTGTGGGTAAAAATGGATTCAGAATGGAAATGGATAAACCTAAAGACATTCACAATGAATTGGGTGACAGGTAGCATATAACTTTATCCAGAAGAGAGGGAGTTATTAAGGGTGAACTAGTAAATTTTATTTTATTTTCAAACAGACGGTAAAGTCAGCAACATGTATCGAATATAGTTTCTGATGCATTGTTCTTAAAAACTAGCTAACCATTAGTGAGAGGTGTTTATCGCCTGTTCTGTTAGCCATTACAAGATGGAAACTCAGTACATGAAAGGCACCAGTATCTGCAAGGGAAGTTTTCTTTGTGATAGTTGTAGCCAGAGGTCACTTCCATTTTACTGAGATCAGAGATGGATTAAAGCCAAATGTCTGTGCTGGCATGACCCCATCTGACACCAAATGCTTAGAAATGCATCCTCCCTTGTGAAGTGACAAGCAGATACACAGCTTTAGCCACATGTACCATACCTCTGGTTTGCTGCAGAAGTATGAAGATTGTACGTATTGCCCTTGGACATCTGACATTGCTTTCTGTTCAATAATAAATAAAAGCAATGACTTTGCCTAAATGTAATGAATGAAAACAAATGGCTGTAAGTCATGGCTATGATATGCATTTGCTTCTATTGGCTGGTGGCTCTCAGATCATTCTGCTCCTGACAACCACCAATCAGTAGGATTAATAATGAATGTCTACCATACCAATCAGCTCAATGTTTCCAGGGTATGAGCTGTTGTTACTGTCCTTTCATCTGATTATAATGTCATGTAAATGACTGTCAGGTTGCCCCCCCCCCACACACAGGAATCTTTACATTACAACAGTTTGGATCTGTAGTTGGTAACAATTATACAGTAACACTAATATGTTTTATCTTTTCCTGGTCTTTGTTCTTTTTATAAAATTAGTCTGGTATTTTGATGTTATTCACTATTATTTAATAAATGTATGCACTTGGGTACACATTCTTGCCTGTTTGACTTTTCATTTTGTTATTATATAACTGTAATGAATACATAAAGTTATCTGTAGACAGAGACCGGCATGCAGCCACACAACACTGGCATGGAGCCAGATGTTTGATCCCATTACACACTGCTAATGTTCCTTGTTTCCTTCATAGATTCAAAGTTTCCACACATTTTTCACATTCCTACCATAGTATGGTGAGCTATCTGTGCAGAGCAGTATTTTTCCAGCCTATCTAACCACAGTAATGTAAATGAAAGTTTAGACAGATTTCAATTTTATAACATTATTAGGCCAACATCAATTGTATATGTCAGTTTCCGTGATTGGTACTTTGATTTTAAAACTCCAGTCTCTGCAGAAAAGTTTTTACAGGGGGAACAACTAAAATAATGTTGGGTTTAACTGTGATATTATTATGTAATGAAAGAAATATCATTTTTATTTTTATTAATAAGTGCCGTCAGGTTGATGACAGTTCTTGTAGTTTCTCCCGAACGACATGTCTTCCATTTTAGTCTCAAGTCTTGGCAAGGGCAGGTTCACTAATGTTTCTGATTGTATTCATGTATTCATGCTTGGTATGTAGTACCAAGCTCAGAATGCACTAGAGTTTTATTTCACATGAAAATGTATTGGAAATTATGTTCTGTGCCTTTTTTTTAAACTTTTTATTATATTTATGCGGTTTGTTGGCTACCAAAGTATTTGCGCAAATTGAAAGTAATAGTTTGTGACACTTAATGATCACAAGAGTACAGGCAGATTTATTATGACCCACGTGGACCCACCCACAAATTAAAATCAAAAAAGTTTTGACCAGAAGCCAAATGTTCCCATAGACAGGCAAGATCACAATCCAACCTCCCTTTGGTACATCTAATACCTTGCTCACCTAAACACAACCACCCAACTCAACAAATGACATTGAACCTGATTCATTAAAGGTATCCAAGATTGAAGAAGATAGACTATCACAGGAGAACCTGGGTGATCCAGCAAACTTTGGATGGATTTCCTAAAAATCATTTGCTATTAGTTAGCAAATGTTTTTAATCCAGGACCAGGATCCATTCCAGGTTTGCTGGATCACCCAGGGTCCCCCATGATAGTTTTATTTTTTCTAGTTTATTACTGTGGAGAGGAGATGGGGAAATGGGAGGGCAGCATGGATGCCATTTATCTATTAGGGGTTAATGCGATGGGAACATTATTCGGTCTTTCATACAAATGGTCTTTCATCCCACCATGTAGACATGTGATCACATTGTAAAGAACCATTACTATCCGTTAAGAAATAATTTAAAGACAATAATAGAATTTGTCCCTGTAGCCCACTTGATCCACTAATCAGGGTATAATGTTCCGATCTGATTAAACTGATACTGTCAGTTATTTACTGACAAAACTATCAATGGCACCAACAACTACAGCAGAAGCAAGGCTGAAAATTCTAAGGTAATTTCCCTGCAGAAAGAAAAGAACATTGCCTCCTTATTAAAAGAATATCTATTTATTGGTTTTAGTGGTTAGGTGGGAGGTTATTTTAAAATACCAGGAGATACAAAGAAAACAATCTTGCTGGTATGGTTAGTTTGACTAATACGTGATTTTAAAATTCAACCATGGTTCTACTTTTTAACTTTACCGATACCGTGTTGGTGATAGTTTGGTCTTTTATGCACATGATTGGATGTTTTAGTAACCACAGGTCTATTTGCTTTTTAGTAAATCATGCCCTAGGTCTTATGTGAAGGTCATTGGTATAAGAATTGTTTCTAATATTGAAAAGAAGGTGCCCTTTCACTGTGCAGGCACTAAACACTGGCATCCAAAACTCAGGTTTTTGAAAACAAAGCTTTCTTTGACATGGTAGACTGTGCGTTGTTTGTTTTGGATTACATTAGGTTTAGTGGTGGGATCTATTGCTACATAACTGGACACTTTATAATATTCATGTATTGTTTACTTACATGGCAGCACACAATGTACGAGGAAAGCTACTAACTGGAAGTACACAAAAGGAAAGATGTAAGAATTCATCAGCTAAAAAACTCACATATGGGTAATGCCTTTGATAAATAAAATCGAAAGCAGATACATCATACCACCACCATATAAAACTAGAAAAAATGGAAAAAAGCCAAAAACGTTTATTGTATATTTCTCCTTGACTAGGGACCTGTATATGGCCATACCTCCCTGTTGTTCATCATGATCAGAATAGTGGCTTTCAGGCTGAAATACCTTGCAGTGAGATGCAGCGAGCAATGCATCATCTAAAGTGAAAGAATTTGGCCATTCAATATTTCTTTATAAATTGATGATTTTGTCTTTTTAAGTCTAAACAGGACCTACATTGCACCTAAAATTCCTTCACAAGCGCAACAGTCACCTAGTCTCATATACCTGACCAGATTCAGCAATCACCAACTCCATGTTACTTGTTGTAATGTCATTAGGCTCATGAATCTGTTGTCATTAGTCTTGTAATGAAACAGGAAGGTTGCAGTGGAACTATTAACTGAGATATACCATTATATATCAATATTATCATTTTCACAAAAAAATTGTGTCTGTTACTATTTACCAGCAAGTTTTGATTAAGACAGCATTTTTTCCCTAAAAAGTGAAGCCAATTCCCTCAACAACAATACAAAATGAAAAATGAGCTAGAAAAGGATACTGGCCATTTAAATTGTTAAAAATTTTAATGATCTTAAGGGTTGGTAAAATTCCCATATAAAGAATATAATGCAAATATTTGCACTGTACAAGTTATTATTATACAACAGGAAAATGAATAATGTGTCTGTTCTAGACATCATTAGCTGAATATCTAAACATTTTCGAACAAAAAAATCTTTTCCATTATTTAAACTTTTTCTTTGATGTTGTTTCATATAATAAGTGTTTTATAGCTAAAAATCACGTGTTTGAGAAATTTATGTTTAACGTGGAAACCACAAGGGTTCAGTTACTCATATATTTACTAAAACAGAAAGTTTCAAAATGAATACATTTCCTAAGAAATATTTACTGTTTAGAAAAAATGTTTAGTTCTCAGGGTTTAACTTTAATACTTTCTAATGTATTTCATGCAAAAATGCAATTTTTTTCTCACAATTATATAATAGGAAAGGCTTTTTTGTGAATCAACCTTTATGAGAAATCCAAGGTATTCTCATTGAAAAGTTTTAATATCCTCCTCTCTGCTCTACGTAGATCCCAACATGGTCTTACCTGCCTGCCAGAACCATCCTGAAGACATTGGGCCTGATTTATTAAAGTTCTCCAAGGCTGGAGAAGATAAACTTCCATCAGTGTATCTGTGTGATCCAGCAAACCTTGAATGGATCTGGTCCAGGATTGAAAACATTTGGTAACAAATACCAAAATACTTCCAGAAGAAATTAATTCCAGGTTTGCTGGATTACCCGAGATAACTGATGAAAATGTATCTTCTCCAGCCTTGGAGAGCTTTAATAAATCAAAAAAAATATTAGCATAAACAGTGAAAAGCTCAATTTCAAGTCTATGGAGGCAGTTGGAGTATTTGACTTTGCAGTAGCTTCTGAAAAATGTGTAGCAACAATGCCACCCCCAAGCACCTTAAAAATAACATTGTCCTTAGACTACGTTATTGACACATGACTATGACATTAGATTGTGCACCCCTTTGTTAGTGATATACCAATGTAAAGTGCCGCATAATATGTTGGTGCTATATAAATATTGCCCAACAATACATCCAAATTTTGAATTCAGCCATACTTTTAGTCTCGCTGACAATGGGTAAGTAGGAGAAAGGCTTAATAGAGAGGGTGAATCTTCCCAGCAGGTACACATACAGCAATAAAGCATGAATGAGGTTGTTATTCATACATATTCTGTCTTGCACACTTCATCAACTATAGCAAGAAATGGCTTTTTTTATCTGTCACATATATATATATATATATATATATATATATATACAGCTAATCTATCAAAAAAGGAAAAATATGCTCTATTCCATTATTGTGTAGTAAGTGGTTCTAAACTCAGGCACAGGGTGTTCCAGATTAATGTATATTGCCTAATATTCTTTTTGGAAATACTTTCTGTTAATCCAACATTTGCTGTGTATTCTAAACACACCTGTGTAAATGATCCGTGTGTATTTACAATGCTGGGTGCATATTTCTGTTCATTATGTACAATAAGTCTGGAATTCAATATTTTCAAAATACCATGACAAAAGAAAAATTAGACTAAAATAAGCAGTAATCCTTTACAGATTTTATTTCTAGACTGTGGCATATACAACCATAAAGTGTGTGCTATTTTTAATATAACTCTCGGATGAATAATGGGAGTATATATGAAGATAATACAGATGACACAACGGCCTTTGCATGATTTTTAATATTCTTTCTTAAATGAATATGATTGTACAGGGTTATTTTTCAAAGTTTTACATTTGTCCTTTTATTTTACCCTTCGTCTGCTCAGCATAAATCTCCTGGTCCGCTTAATATAGAACAGAGGTACTCAGCTGTTTATGATGGAGCCTTAGCAGTCCATTGGCCCATATTTTGAGTAGAAGCTTGATAAGAGGAGAAAGAGAACAAATCACTCTTAGCCAATTTTGTTTGGACAAACATAAAACAAAAGAATCATGGCAATGGTAAAGGATCTTCCCCAGCATTGCATATTCATGGTAAGCAGTACTGCTGCTAAATAAAGGTACTGCTTTAAATAAAGAATAATTCAACAGACTGTCATTTAAAACCAAAAAAAGGTTTGTAAAAACAAAAGTCAATCTGCATTATATGGCATATATTGATGGATACTTTTTTTTAAATAATTTTAAATAATGCAATTCATTATAATTCATTTAGTGTGATGTGTGTTTATAAAGTTATACTTGCATGCAGAACACCTAATCCAAATATTTTATCATGCATATAAGAATTGTGATAGATACTTCTCTAAGCCATGTCAGATATTTAGCTGAGCACCAATAAATTAAACATGAACTTGCTTTGAGTATCAAACTTCTAATTGTGAGCCAACTTTAGCAAGGTCCCTTAGTTACACTTGTACTTAAGCTCCCAGAAAAGCATCCAATCCGGATACAGATTGCTGATTATCTTCAGCGTTCTGTCCACATAAACTAGTCCAAACCAGACACAACCAGCAGAGGCTAGAGAGTCTCTCTTCTACATGGACATCGAATATAAATAGATTTATAAAAGTATTACCCTAAAAGTGTTTACCTGGGCCAAGCTCCTAGACCGTTCAGGTATCAGATGATGTAACTTGAGGCTATCATGGGGTCATTAACTTCAGATATTGCTTCAGCTGCATTTAAAAGGTGATATGTTAAAAAAAGAGTATTTTTTACCTCTAAAACAGGCAGGAATCATCATTTAGAACATTGATATTTGTTTATAACAAACTATTAGTAATACATTCCGAAGGAAGATGCTGACATGTGTGTGATTAATGTAAATATTAATCTGCTTTTAATAGACATTGTAAATTATCTGCTTCACAAAATGTATTAAAAATGACAGCATAAAAAATTCACCTTATTATGAATTTGGTCCCAAGACATGAAGGACCACATAAAAAATGGGACACACTAAAGTGGGCCTATCATCAACCAATTGTCCAGCATCAAACTTCTACAGAAAGAAGGGTGACCACTGGAAAACCATCAAAGGTAAGTTCCTGATAGCTTCCTAATAATACAGATATCAAATTCAAACCTGTCCTGTAAATGTGAATGTGATGCAGAAATCAGAGATGAGATGTTGTAGACGGCAGACTCGTACTGCCCATCTCCTGATCTTCTGTAGCCATGATGTATGTGATTGTTTTGAAGGCATTACAATGATCTCAAGTTATGATAAACTTAAGCGTAGTTGCAGTGATTTCTTATTAGCATTAGTAAATAACTCCTTGCTTGGAATTGCTCTTCCAATTGTTCAACATCCATTCTTTCGCTCTGATTACATACCATCAAATGGGATCCATTAAAGTGGTGCTAGCTGTGTTTATGAACATGGATATTTCTTGTTACTCTTCTAGAAGACATCCAGACATAAACAAATGTAAACTATGCCCAATATAATCCTGAGGAATGGGAGAGTAACAGGTTATTGGCATAATTATTATTTAGATAGTTAAATGGAAAACTTTGAGAGCAAGTTTGAAAACTTGATTGCTCTCTTCTGGCAATGCAGGCCAACTGCATGAATGATTCAGCAAAAGTCAGTACATTGAGTTCCCAAAAGAAATATTTGCTTAGGCCTATGTAATTCCTTGCACTTTCTTGTTTAGAGTCACCAAATTGTGTCATAGCATTTTTATGATATTTATCAGCCATAAATAGGGCAAGAATATCAAGTGCATTTTGGGGAACTATGTCCATGTTTCCTTTTTTCCAAGCAAACTAGAAGGGCTGTACATTTCCACTTCTTTTTTCACACATTCTGTATTTTTGTACTCATGCAACGGATACTCTGAAAAAACATATCACAGAAAAAGGAACATTCTGTTCTCCACATGAAAGCCTTCAGACTTTTCCATGAGAAAAAATAACATATAAAACTAGATCGGTATGCTTATGAATAATGGATAATGGAATTCCACTGCCTGGTCAGCCTTACTGTATTCATTCACTATACATGCACAGTGTAATGTACACATGATATTCTTGGAAGGATGAATTACTTTCCAATGTTCCAGGCTGCATGCTGAATTAGGATTTTTTTTTTTTACACAGGAAGAGACAGAGAGGCTGATGCAATAGTTCAAAGGGAATCTATGTTTTGCCAATGCATAATAAACTTCAATGCAGATCCACACTGTTCTGTTACTTCTCACCCACTGCAAGGTTCACCTGCTGGATCAAGAAAGCAAAAAAATCAATGTAAAAGTTTTGTGCTTTTTTAGCTGGAGATTGCACATGGCTAAACTTATGTGACAATGCTGGTGCTGGATAACTGCTCATTCAGGACTCCAGCATTGCCTTGTGGGATCCATGAACAAGTGTCATATGCTCATGCTTTAGTAAATACAGCAGCAGGTGGTTTTTAGAAATGAAAGCATATCTAAACCTAAACATTAGGAAATTCCTGTCCTTGGGTGGCTTCATTAAAAATCTATTTTGTCTATGGAAAAGGTTATGGTGGACTGCAGACACGTCATATTCCTTATCTCCATTCTTAAAAATAGAATCCACATTACACAGTGGAAAGGGAAGGATTGATGCAGACCCATGAGGTCATTTCGCTGCTCTCTTCTTCAGGTGGCATGATTCTGGTGCTCACCAGTGGCATTTTATTCTGCATCCTCCTTTAACTATGCATGGTTCTGTGTTTATCAAAGGCTGAAGATAAATTTACAAAGTGTTTTACCAGCTGTATTTAAAATAAATGTATTAATTTTTAATGAAAATAGAACAACATTAATTGTTTCCTTTTACATCCACATAGAGTTTATCCTTATAAAATTAAAAAAGAGGAAAAATTAAAACCAAGTCATTGTGAAAGTGGGAGCAGACAGATGACTAAAGAATGATTTTCATGGTCTGCAAACAAGTGAAACTTCTCTGAGAACTGCTTACTGCCTTAACTAGTGAAAGAAACAAAGTCTTATAATTAAGCTAAAATATAATTAAATGTTGCTACTCAGCTGGAGCAGTCAAAATGATTCTGTGAAAGGAACATATAATGTAAAAGTAATACCTGGAAAAAATGCATGACAATTTCCATTTTGTAAATAAAAATAAAAAAAATCAGAGTGACAGAACATTACACACTAAACTGTGGCTATTGACATATTTTCATTTCACTATGGTAGAGGGCATTATGTTATACCTTGGAGGGATCATCTATCACTTACTATGGCATTACACCGCCAGCTGTGAAAATGTGTACAAATAGTGTACAGAATACCAATTACACATAGATAGTGATTCTGGAGTTTTTTTTTTCGTTTTTTTTTTTTTTTGCATTTACATGTTGAGTTAATTTTACAGCCATCTTACTGTTTTGTATAGGGCAGATTGAGGTAGGGTCAGATACTGTACAATTCTGACTCCTGTCTTTTCCCTTGTAATGGAAGAATATTGCCTTTTCTGGCTATTTAATGGTTATCACACAGAACAGAAATTGAAGGGAATTTTCCCTCACAAACAAGAAAGCATTGTCCTAGGCAACTTGCACACTTTTGGTGGAAAACCACATGGTTAGAAGCTCCCAGACACAGAGAGACATATTGTTTTATGCAGAGGAGCAGAAAACTGCACTACAGGTCGATGCATCTGCATGTGCTGTGGTTTCCTCTAAAGGGCAACTGCATGTCCTGAAATAACAGCCATTTCCAAGAACACAACACCACTACAAGGTCACTTCAACCAAACCTGTGCACAAAATACTTTCCAGAATTTTTTCCTGGGAGCATGGCTGAACCTGCAGTACAATTCTGTGGTCAACCGCAAGCCTGGAATGGCCCTTTCTCATATTTAAAAAAGCGATAACATCAGCATTGACATTTCCAATTGGTAAAAATAATGCAAAAATCAAATGCCATTGATCCATCCCATATTAATCTGAAAATTACAGCATACTGCATGCAGGCATTGGTCAGTCCCAACTCATAAAAACCAATAAAGTTCCTAATTGAGGGGGACTTGTGGGTGGGAAGATGAGCAATTAACCACAATGCCAAGTTTAATTCAGCTTCTTTAGTAATATATGAAAACTCCATCTAAAAGTACAGTAAGTACATAAACACTTCTTTGACTGATAAACTCGTGCCTAAAAGTAAATCTTCAATGATTAAAAGAAGCCCATACTGTTATTTACTTGTTGTATAGAGTAGGAAAGAGTTCTTATTTCTGATTTTTCTGATCTGATTTTTTCAGATGATTTAAAATAGATCAGAGCTCATTTATTGTTTTTTATTTTTATGCCCCCTGTGTGACCCCTATCCCCCCCATTTCTTGTGTAGGGAGCACTAGCTAAGCAATGCAGAGAAATCTCCCAGGTAAAGTCACAGGCAGCAATTTAAATATTTTGCATGTTTTACTTCTCACACTATACTATGTCTACTATGTAAGAAGAGGGTGTACATAGTGGGAAAAGGGTATGTTATCATTTAGTCACATAAAAATAGGGTACCTATTTAAAACTGAAACCGCTATGGGAAAAGCAAAGATAAGTGAGCTGGAAAACAGAATAAGAAGTTATTAACATAGGCCAGAGAAGTTACATTTGTTTCTTTAACAAGTGGTAACTAATGTTATTGTTGCCTGATTTGACTTTTGGGTAATAGTTATGTACCAATGCAATGCATTACTTATTTTAACAAAAGGCATTGACAAGGCTATAATCTTTAGATTATGAAGATGCAGGCTATGTTTCAGCACCTGGCGGTAAAAGCTGTAGATACAGTAACAAAAGAAAGAAGTTAATAAACAGGATAATGCTAGCTCAGTGTTCCTCTGTTCTTTTATATTAAGATGATCATGACCTTTAAAGCCCAATTACTGTCTACAGAAATGAAATCACTAAAAAAAACTTCTTAGAGTTTTAAATGATGGAGAAAAGCAAGTACTTCCTGCTGAGTGTACCATTTTTCATCATTCCTGCTACAGGAAATTAGTTCTTTGTTATGTCTGATATTTTAGGATACAATGCAAATATAAGTATGAATATTACAAACTTATCTTCTAATTTCCTTACTTGCTTTTTTTGTCCAAAAATTACAGTCTTAACTAGAGCCACAACTGTTCCATAATTCATTGTTTTCCAATTCAGACGCCTTACTTATAAGAATGTTTAAATTAGAAGCTGTCTACATTAACCCAAAGCAACTAGAGATCAGTGGAGCTATTCCTGAGAGCCAGGATTTGACCCAGATCAGATAAACTTTCTGCAGTGCAAGGAAAAAATGCTTCTCCATTACTTTGGCTCATATTGACCTTTGGCTTCCCTATTCTGACTTGGAAGCGCTTCCATTTTCCATCTCTACCTTTAACCAGATCCAATGGGACAGAGACATGATCCAGATATAGTAGCATACCAGCTCTAATTTTCTGTGTGCACTATAGTTTGATGCTTTCTTACAGTTGTGTTAGGTGTCATTTCTTTCTACTTCTGAAAAATTGTGAAACAAATGTTCCTGCTGCAATGAGGTCTAGTGTGTCAGCAGATCAGAGAGGCAACTTTAGTAAACTTGGGCAAATAAAACTATAAAGCTAAGCATATGACTATAAAAATACCTAAGCCGTGGTTATCTCAAGTGAAAATTACATGTTAAAGCAATCAGTAGATCCAGATGCAAAAACTTATACAAGGCCATACGCAAATGATATCATTCCCTTCAAAAGCTTAGCCTTGCCCCACTCCTAGCAATCCTCCAAGTGCTACCTTTAATGTTATATACGGTAATGCAAAAATATATGTGCCTATTTCCAAGCATTACCAATAAAGCACGTATACTTATCCATGTGTAACCTTTAAACATTTAGGACAGTGGGAAAAATATTTTAAAGAAACAAGTTGATGAAAAATATATAAATAATTTCTTACTCATTAACAAACCTTTTATTAGGATTAAAACACTAGACCACAGTTGTACCTATCACAATAAAAAAAATCCACAAATGTGTTAATTCTCCTACTTTTGCTTGTTATATTAGAGTGAGCAGTTGTTTGTGGTTTAACATGGTCAGCACATGGTCAGCCAACACCCAGGAAAGTTTGGAATCTACTACAATCTACTAACATGGAAATACACTCTTAGTATTTGTGTTTGCCCTGATCTTCCCGTAACACTGGAAAGTTAATCATCAAAATTTGACTTGATTTTTATAAGTCTACCTTCACCTCCTCCCTGGATCTGTCATGACAAGAGAAGAGATGCCAAAAAATGTCAAGCTCTGCATTATCTAATTACTGGGGATGATAATCCTTTAATTATTCTGGTCACAGTGTACATTGACCATAATTTGCACTTTCATTTTAATGTACAGTATATATTAATAAAATTCCAACCCTTTGTCCTTTGTGATGATTGTGGTAGTAATGATTGGTTTAAAGGTACCTGTAGAAAGTTTAGAGGTAGGATTGTCATAAATAACCCTTTAGGGTTCCTTCTACAATCTTACTACCAGTTATTTGGTGCCAAGGGAAGGACTAGTTCATCAATGATGAAGATGGCAAAGAGGAGACCTGAGAGAAGCAATCAATCCACCATAATCTTTCAACAAGAAGAACTTGTCTGCAGGCAGATTAGCATGGGAGTCCAGATGGTCCTCATGGTTTCAGAAAGTTTAAGAAGTTAAACTACTTGAAGTGTTAATATTGGGCAGTGTATCAGCATTTTAGCATGGTACATTTTGTGACCTTGCAAATAAAAATTAAATATCATTTTTCTTTATTGAGCGGGCTTCTTTGGGGGCTTACTAAGTCATGGAATTAAAGATGTCATCTCAAGGCTTCTTTTCAACCATTTATGAAAAACAAAAACAAAAACATATGGATGGGCTTTGCTCATTTTTTAAATTCTATAGTTTCAAATTTAAACATGTTTGTTTGTAGACACATTGCCCCTGTTTTGTCCTGGTTAAATAATACTATTACCCAGTACTAATACAAAACAGAAATTACATAATAATATAGGCATTTCATCAAGAACAAATATTTACTGTGTAGCACCTGACACTGTTGTATATTTGGATGAGACATCATGAGCCGGGAGGTGATGACATGTGTCCTCTGCTCTTGCAGATAAAAGCTTTGTGTCAGAGGTTAAGTTAGTGCTTGTATACTCTGCAGGTTCTCTTAAGTCCTCAGTATGAACAGCTGCTACAATGTCCAGTTTTATGCCTGTGCCCTTCAACATAGTGAAAGATGGTGGGTATAATATAGGTAGACAAGTATAATGTCAAGTATAATCAAGTATATCATTAACTCCTCTCAAATTGTGTTATGGACTGGTGTTTACTTAAAATACAGTATAAAACATATCATGCAGGTGTTTTACAGTGTTTTCTTTAGGCTCTGTGAGTAGCTCCCTTGGCTTTGCGTTGGTAGGTCTTGGGTTTGACTCTCAGCAAGGACACTATCTGCAAAGAGTTTGTATGGACTTCCCATGTTTGTGTGGGTTTCCTCCCACAGATGGGTTATTCAGCTTCCCATCAAAATTGGTCTTAGACTGTGTTAATGACATATGGCTATGATTTTATAGGGTTATGACTATGGTAGGTAGAGTGATAAGAATTTTGAGCCCCTGTGGGGGTCAGTTAGTGGCATGACTATGGTCTTTGTAAAGTGCTGCATAATATGTTGGTGCCTTATAAATATCATTTATAATAATTGTTGACCTCATTATGTTTAGGATTACTATGTTCTGCAAGAAGACTTAGAAGCCCAGGGATGTTGATCCTGTGCTATTCTACATCATGAGTGGGAATACAGAAAGGGTCCATGCACAAAGGAACAATAGGCGGAAACTACATCTAGGACAGGTGCTCTACCTGGAGATGATGGAGCACAGTTAAGATCCTGACCTGATTCAGTTCTCTGCACAAGTTCTTGCAGCTGGTATAATATTATACTTAATATATATTTGAGTGTGATCTATAGTACTTTGATGAGGATTCTTATCCAATCATCTTAGCTTCTGAAGTTTTTTTCAAACTAAATGTTGATCAAAGTCCTTACTATGCAAGATTTAGTTTGCCAAACACTGTTTATAAAGCAACTTCCTTGGCTTTTTTCTCAACTTTCAACCTTTTAGTGATTTGTTGTCTACCTGCACTCACTTCAGTGTCAGCTATACATCATTGCTCTTCCCCTGTTTCCTGATGCTGTCCATGGTGGTTCATGCCTGTGCAATGCGTCTCATCACAGGTACATTTAGTCTCTATAAGGACACAGATAATGGGGGAACATGATCTCACTTTGAAGATAGCTGTCTTCCTATAACAGGAACCACTTGAACATGAACCATTGTTGCAGGGTCAATGGGTATTTTTTCTTTTTAATAAAAGATGAGAATGTAGGAATATAATATTTGAAATTACATTGACATGTGGCAGTCAGCAAAGCTTAATATTAATCATTCACCTATTATGGTATTATATTACTAAGCTAAATAAAAAAAAATCTTGCAAGATGAGAAGTGAGCAGCCTATATCCTTTTAGTACTGCCTAGGATGTAGTACTGCCTACTGCATAAGATGTTTTTAAAAAGAATAGGAGAGTTTAGTTCCATTTTAAGAGATTTAAAAAAAGAAAATCACAACCACCATCACAACAGTTACATGGGTCACTCAAGGTCTCTGTTGTAGCTGCAATCTTCATCGATGCTGGTGTACCAATGACAAGTCGATGGCATAAATCCAAAGAATGGAAGACAAAATTCTTTTTTTTATTAAATCACCCTACCAAGTTCATCTCTCTGACACTTTTTGTTTATTTAGGCTGAATAAAATTAGGGCAAATTACCTAAACAGCAGAGCTGCGAAGATATAGAGAACTGCTTTATTAGAAAACTGCCCCATCACCCAACGGAATACAAAATAACTTGTTTATGGTAGATATCTCAGTAAAATGAACCACATCAGAACCCTAGCCATGCTTAGTGAATGCCCACATAGGGCTATTATTTCTCACTAGTTCACTTGATTGCACATGAAATACTAAAATTCTGCTAGTTATCATTGCTGGGAACTTCTGGAGTTCAAAAATACCTGCTTCTTTTCATATTTATTTAATGCTGACTAAAGAGGAATTTATCCTGCTAATGAAAACCGTATATCTAAACACAAGGGGGCTAAGACGAAGATTTGAAAGACCATGATAACACAAATGTGTACATTACCTATTTATACAATATGTACATATACTTATTATACATACTATATATATTCCATACATCCAAACAACATTTTGTGTTTTGCATCTTGATGCAAAATTTCTTAGCGCCTATGTATGGGACAATTATCTGGCATATTACAGCTATTCTGCCTCAAATAACCCCTGTGATTAAAATGGAATTCTATGTTCACTTGATATCCTCTTGGATTATCAGACAGGCTAGAAGGATTCCCTAGGTTTGAAATAAGGTTTAGTGTTCATTACACACCAGCTTATGTTGCCTTTAGTGTAAAACTTTGCAGTCGCAGGGAAGTATGCAACAGATGAGGTCTGAGAAGCATGTTGTGCAATGACTAGTTTGTGTTTACAAAACTCAGAAGAGAAATTTCATCACACATAGGCTTCTGTTTCTGATACCGATCTCATGAGTTTGGTTGCACACAAAATCAATTACATCCCTTTTTTGGTAATCTGAAAACAAGGGGGCCCACAATCTATAGTTCCTACCATAGTCATATGTCATTAACAAAGTCTTAGGACAATTTTTGAGGAAACGCTGATTAACCTAACTGCATGTTTTTTTAGATGTGGGAGGAAAGACACAGGGAGAAGTTAGATAGATAGATAGATAGATAGATAGATAGATAGATAGATAGATAGAGTCCTGGCCCGGACTGCAATAAAACACACGTACATGTCCAATTGTTATCTTCTTTAGGCTCGGGCTGCTGGGTCTTAATAAATTCCCCATTGTTGGAGTTATATTAGTGTGGCCCAGCCAATAAGATGGCCAAGGATCAGAACCAGAGAGAGGAAAAGAAGAAGATAACAATGTCAGTGATGTAACAAGGACAAGTGAGTTTTCCTAAAAAAAGCAATCAGGCAGCTAAAGTTGATTTATTGCAGTTGGGACATCATCGCCTCCCGCTTCTGAAATAAAGGACATGCCTGGTCACAATTTTTAAGGGTAAGGTTTATGTTCCATCCTAATTGGTAGTCTTAGCATACTCCACTTATCCTGTCTAAGCGTTACTGAAATGCAGCAATGAAAAATCATGTCTCTTGGCCTGTAAGATGAAATAGGTGAGTAAATCATTTACCAGGTAAAACAGTATATATATATTGTGACCATAAATAACAATCAAATTTTCAAATTCGCTGTAACAGTTCACGATTGGATAGGAGGAAAAAAAGGACCAGTAGATTTCCTTCATTTGGAGATATCAACAGGAAACTATTGAGAAAATTATATTTTATTGATGATGTGAATTTATTCTTAAAAGTATGTGGGCTAGAATTAAGACATTCATATACTGCCAGATATACAAATAAAATGTATAAATAATAAAAATATTCTTGCTGCATAATAATTTAAATGATTTTATTTTGGGCATTTTGGTCGCAAATAAAAATCTTATTTATATATACATAAATAAATATATATATTATCCGGTGGTGATCTGTATGATCACCACCATCCAAGTATTTTAATACAATAAATGAAACATAATGACAAGCACACAAATCAAAGCAGAGGTGATAAACCCATGGCTGTGCTTTTCTTTCATACTGTTACCAGCCTCTTAGTTCCTGACCTAGCAATTCATCTTTCATCACTTTTATGAGTAGTAACAGTTTTGTAGAGTGGTCCAAAATGTTTCTCTGGTGCGTTTTTAACTTATGTAAGTTTAAGCTTGCCTTTTCATTTTCCTGATTACTCATAGTAGCCCTCAGAATGGTATCCCATTTCCTTACAGAGATTAAGTGAGACGGGAAGGAAGGGGGCCTTGAACAAAATGCCAAAATCACATGAAGGGACAGGCACATGCAAGGAAATGTGTCAGACAAGCAGCATAATCTGATCAGAGTTGAACTTGCTGGGCTTTCAGCCATGACTTCACAGCAGGTGGAAATAAATAAAACCAATTTTTTTCCAAACCACTGATGAAGTGCATGGGGTAACATGCTTTCTAGCAAAAGGATAACAGTAGGAAATAGTGGAGAGCGTTATTCTACTGATTAGATATAGTATATGACCCTTTCACATAATATCACTTTTTTCAAAATTAGCCTAAAATGAGTGTTGACATTAGAGGTTATTATGAAAAATAATGAACACCGATTTGATTTGTTGGGAAACAACAAGGCACTCTAACCACTGAATGGCTAATTTAGAGGAGAAATTGTAGTGATATACTGAAAGGTTCTGATATAAGTAATAAAAAGATCTCAAACCATCAATCAGAAAGGAAATCTAGTGCAAATGTTAGTGTTATTCCACTTGACAATATTTACACAATCTAGCAAAATGCAGAATGGGCAATAATTATTTAATATCAATACCCAAGTTTGAAGTATCCCCAAAACTCTAATTGACATTGATAAGGATTGCAATAGGCATACAATACCTGCTCTGTTTATATTATGTCTGCCGCCATGACCCCATGAAACAATAACTGTCTATATGTGCACCATTATGGCAAAGCAGATTCACGTTGCTGCCTAATTACAATATTTTCCTGGTTTATATGGATGTAATAGTTGCCACTCATATACACTATTTATGGATTATTGTGCATGGTTGCCTTGTTGGCAATCTTTGAAAGATTTACTAGGACTTTGGTATAC
This sequence comes from Pyxicephalus adspersus, assembly GCF_032062135.1. Taxonomy (NCBI): domain Eukaryota; kingdom Metazoa; phylum Chordata; class Amphibia; order Anura; family Pyxicephalidae; genus Pyxicephalus; species Pyxicephalus adspersus. Next base: position 89,191,163 of record NC_092861.1, read on the forward strand.
ATGTTTATTCTTAAAGATGAAATGTATAGCTAGATATGTATTTAGCATTCTGCCTAAAGACATATGTAGGTTTCCAATTCTGACCTGTTTGGTCCACATTTGTGTTGCCTGCCTACCATGCTATTTTTTTGGCTTTAATACTTTTTGAGTCTGTGACCTACACCATATAAGCAGATAAGGTGTCCTGACCGACTGTAACAACAGCAGCTCACATATTTCTCTGTTTCAACCGAACAGCACAGAAAAAAATTGTGCAGTGCTTTTACTAAATATAAGAGCCTGCATATGTAAAGAACAAATATTAGGGCACTCATGTATTTATACACGCTTCATACGAAAATCAGATTGCTAACAATTTTCTATTAGGTTAATCACATTTACATATATAGTTCAAAAGGTTTAACTTCATGGGATATTTAATAACTTCTGGGCATTAGATGTAATGCTTTATTGATACAGGCTTACTTTAATGTATTGTTAATCATAAGCAATGCTTTGAACCTCATATTTAAATGTGATTCACTTCTCAAGCACAGCCGAACCTTTACATGTTTTACATTTGGTTGTATAGTTAGACTAAAAATTGTTATTGAAAAAAAAACTATTTGCCAATAGCAGCATCCCATGGTGCCAAAAATGACCATGTTACATATAAACAGAAGCAGTGGAATTAGGCCATCTATATGTTTAGTATTCCATTTATAAACCAGAGAATCTGACAATACCATGAGGGAATGTTCAAAGAAATGTCAGATTCTTAGGGGAAAGTCAGAATCTCAGGGTTTACAGAAACATAGCAATGCAAAAAAAAAAAAGATTATACAAGGTAGCAAGTAAACAGTTTATAACATTAGGGATGAAGTTCATGATCAACCTCATGGTGGCTTTGTAAATAACTTTTGTTATTTAGTATTTGTTATTTCCATGAACATATGTGCTATTTTAAGCAGACAAACCTTGTTTGGTTGTATTCTCTTCGGATCAAATGTTCAAGTGTTACATATTTACTATTCTGAGAAAATATTCCTAGAATTAGCAATACTAGATGCATTATATTATTAAATGTATTCTATAAACAAACATTTACGCAGAAGAAAGTTTTGTAAGTGGGAGAGTCATCTCTCATTGACTTTATTAGGGTTCAAATATAATGTTCAGAGAACTTCAAATAAACACTTGCAGAACTGTTCATGAATCAACAAGTACAATAATGTTATAGTGTAAATAGTTACTATTTAACAGACAGGCCTAAACAACTTTTGCTGGATACATGTTTACATTAGGTGACCTAGTTTACAGTGAAGATGCATTGTTGCAGTGTCGCAGAATTGCAGTATTGCAGTATTGCAGTGTGCAGTAACATTTATTTAATATTAATAAAAATGTTAACTGGGCCTCTGGTGACTGTTCAGTAAGTCACTCTTCAGAGGCATTTCTTCAGAAATGTTGGATTCAATGAATGCATCCAGTTACTAATCATTGTCCATTCTATTGAGAAACTTGAATGGTACCTGCCTAGAACAAGAAGAAAATGAGATAGTAAAATAATTGAATTTTGTGCCTTTTCAAACTGCATACATAACGAATATTGGTTTGTTTTTTTTGGGGAAATTACTTTTAAAGGCGCTTTATGTTCATGTAAGTAATAATAATAAAAAAAAAACCTTTTACCAATTGCCATGCTATGGTAGAGCCCTGTTGTCATGGCTTTTTTGTTTTATCTAACATATCAGATAATAAAGACAACAATATAACTAAATGAATTACACTTAAACATGGCTTAGGAAAAAAAGCTCAGACAATAGGCCAGTTTATTCCGAAGAAAAAAAAAGTAATACCCACCACACAGCTGATAAAAACAATGGATGTGTTATTCTATTTACTAACTCTGTTAGATGGTCCTTTTAAAATTCTTGGAAAAGAAGATTTAGGAAAGCGGTTTAAATTAATCTGAGTTGGATAAAACAGTGCAATTTACTTAATCCGTCTGGGAAACTCCTGACCTTGTATGATGCTGCCTTGTTCAAGGTTAAAAGAGGGTAAGAGTCAATGGGTTGATTATTTAAAAGACCATAAATTGAATGGCGTTCTCTCATGTAATATCTCCCGCACTGCATATTGTTTGTAATGTAAAAGTTGCAAAACTAAGGCCTGATACCAGGGTTGCACCTAGCAATTTCCAACAGTTTAGCTCCAGTGTCAAAATAATTGACAATATTCAGCTATATATCCATTTGGATGTCTGCCTAACCTTCTTCCCTTACCACATTAGATTCTTAGCAAAAGTTCCAAACCTAAATAGTAAGTGGTGAAAATAACAAAAAGGATGCCCTTTGCTCGTGCTACTGCACACATGGTGTTGGAAAGCCCACCACTCGCTTTTGTGGTCAATGACTTAGCAGGTGATTTTTAGCAGTCCCTAAATAGCTCTGCTCCCATCAAAAAACCAAGAGGATCACCCAAGGTTACAGGACAAGTTTCAAAGTATCATTTAGAGGACCCTAGATGCCACCACCGGCCACATCACTGTCCATCTCTAACAGGAGAGCCATCACCCTAGCAAAATGCAATCCTGACAGACTTTTTTTGTTTAAATTTCTTTTTTTTAGTTTTCATTTTAATGATACAAAAAAAAAAAACAAGCACAAACGTGTGATTAATTTATTGATAAAAAGAGAAAAAGTAATAATACCTTTCCCTCCATTATAACATAATTATACAGACCCTACTTCTGTTTAGTGATTCCATCCAAAAAAAAAAAAACCTCTGACCTGTGAATCCTCATCCAAATCATATTTAAATTTGTGTAATTAATATAATGTTTCTCAGTGATATATATAGAGAGAGGAAAGAGCCTTCCATACTTCATCTTTTAACAATTATTCATTCCCTATTCTTTCAATCTTCATTGCTCCCTGATTCTTAGTTATACAATAAGGGTTCAACTTTCTTTTCCACTTTGTCTTATACTAGTAACACTGCAAATTTTCCTATTATTTTCTATTTTTACTTTAACTAATTATAGTATACTTTTTTCCTTTTTCTTCTTTACCACTCAGTTAAGCATGACATATATACCTAAATACTCTTAACATATTACATATAACATCAACAACCACTAAGACACAAAGACCAAGGAAGGATGGGGAACAGGGGGCAGGCCGGCTGACACTCCCACATATGAAAAGGGAACATATGTTACAGCCTACATAATAAATAATGTAACTATATGGTCAACATTGACCAATCCCAGCCGTTATTCATATATTGCTCAATCCATGGTGACCATATTTTTTTAAATTTAGGAACCGAAGCAGTCAATATCGCTCTCATCTTTTCGTTCACCAAGAACCAGGACATTTTATTTTTAAATTGTTGCACATTGGGGAGTTTTAGACCAGCATGCTTTGGCCAAAACCATTTTGACTGAAGTGAACAGATACGTTATCAATTTAAATTGAACATTAGTACAGGACAATGGTTTCAAACACAAAAGTGCCTCTGCCGGTTCTTTAGGAAATGCGCAACCCATCAAAGTATAAGCTATTTCATATACCCTCGTCCAAATTTTTATTATTTTAGGACACTCCCACCATATATGATAGAGAGTTTCTGCTGTATTACATCCCCTAAAACATTTACCCCCACAGGTCGGCTGGAATTTAGTAAGCCTAGATGGAACCATATACCATCTTAACATTAATTTATAATTGATTTCTACCGCTGAAGCTACTATGGGCCACCGTAGACAATATCTGATTCCAGTCTTCCTGTTGTAATAACATGCCCATATCTGCCTCCCATTTGGATATATAAGATGGTATAGCCATATGTCTGAACTAAAGTATTATACAGAGCCGATAAAACTCCTTTTACCTTTACATTCTGTACACACAGTCTCTCAAACCACGTCATATTATTAATTCCAACAGCTAATCTCAGCCTAGTTTGTATAAAATGCCTGATCTGGAGATACCTAAAGAGTTCCTCAGGTGGGGCTTCATAGATTTCTCTAATCTCACTAAAAGAAAGAATCCCTGCCAAGTTAGTAAAATGACAAATTCTAAATAGGTCCTTTTCTACCCATCAAGCCTTGGTTCCTCCAGACCAGGAGGAAACAACGGACTTCCACTTATAGAACTTACTGGGCTATGACCAGACATAAGGCCCCCCGTATATTTATTAGAATCCCATATTTTTAATGTATGTCTCAGTATTGGGTTGGTAATGTGGCGCCGTTGTACCTCTGGAATCCAAAGTAATGTTTCTACTGAAATTGGTGCCACCACTGTTTTCCCAATGGAAACCCATTTAGGAATATTTCTTTGGGTATGATATTGTAACAATGGAGTAACTTCGGCAGCTTTATAATATAAACTCAAGTTTAAGCCGCCCAAGTTCCTAGATCGATATAAAGTATGCCTAGAGACTCGTGGGCGCTTTGCCCCCCAAATATATTTCTAACATTTTACTTTGTAGCATTTTTAATACATGATTAGGCATAGCTAATGGAAGAACTCTCATAGGATATAAGAATGTTGGTAACCAGGACTACTTTATGGAAGCTATACGGCCCAACCATGAGATTTGATAGCGTTTCCATGTTTCTAAAAATCAGGTGTTTCATCAAGTCAGGGATATTAACGCTATACAAAAGATCATATGATGGGGGAATATATATACCCATATAGCTAAGTCTTTTTAACTCCTATTGAAAGGGAAAGGATTCTTTAAGCAGTTTTACCAGTTCTATTGATAGGTTAATGTTAGGAGCCTTACATTTTGATTTATTTAACTACAGCCCCGAGAATGCCTGAAAACCTTCCATTACCTTCATCAAATTGGACAAAGTTACCATGGGATTCGCCCAACTAAGGAGAAAGGCAGAGTTTATGTTGTTCCCCATTAATTTCTATACCCCGAATGTCAACATGATTTCGAATAGCTATAGTCAGAGGTTCTACTGCCAATGCAAAAAGCAATGGCGACAGTGGGCAACCCTGCCTGGTGCCCCTGCCTATAGAAAATGGTTCTGAACGATAGCCCATATATTGTATAAATGCCTTAGGGGAGTCATACAGTGAGGAAACCCATTTAAAAAAGTTCTCTCCAAAGCCCCATTTGTTTAACAATGATATAACATAAAGCCATAACACTGAGTCAAATCCTTTACCTAAATCCAAACTCAGCAAAAAAGCTGATGTCTTATTTTGTTTAGCTTGTTGAATTAAATGCAATATCCTCTGTGTGCTATCTCCCGCTTGTCATCTGGGTATAAAACCCGTTTGATCAGCCGACACTAGGTCGCCCAAACTATCTTCCAATCCTGATGCCAAGATTGTTACCAAAATCTTTGCATCCAGATTAAGAAGAGAAATCGGCCTGTAGTTAGACCAATTCATTTGTCAGTAGAGGGTTTTGGTAACATACAAATGGCTGCTTCAAACATACTCGAATCAAGTGCTTCCCCCTTCAAAATCCCATTAAATATCTCGACCAGGTAAGGTCCCAGTATTTGCTGATATTTTTTATAATACACTGCCGTAAACCCTGGTCTCCTATTGGGTTTAAGATCCCCAATAGCTTTAGTCACTTCCAACAAAGTAATAGGGGCTTCCATCATTTCTAGTCTATTAGCGATAACTTTTGGAAGATTTATAGACTAAAAGAATGTTTCCAAAGCTCTCTTATTGAAAGAATGAGGAGTTTGGTACAGTTTTTGTAGATGTTCATAAAATTCCTGCAACATATGCGTTGGATTACTAGTGGGTCCAATCCCATTTAGCCTAAGTCTATAGGTGTTTGGGCGTCTTTCCGAGTACCTCAGCCTATTTGCCAAAAATGTATGCATTTTAATACTATATCTATAAAATGTATTATTTGACTATCTCAACGTTTTCTCAGCTATGGATGCTGTGCAAAGATTCAATTGTGTACGGACACCCTCCATTTGTCATCTTATACCCTTCTTTCAATTGTGTACGGACACCCTCCATTTGACATCTTATACCCGTATTTAATGATGTTTTGTATTGCGTTCTCAGCTTTTCATATTTAGATTCTAACTCCATTACCTTTGTCCTATGTTTCTTTTTGATCTGTGAGGCTATCTGTATGAGTTGTCCCCTTACCACCATCTTATGCGCCACCCATAGCATAACAGGTGATGTCATAGGTTGTTGGGTTAAAGAAAAGTACTCAACCCAAATCCCATGTAATTTTTGTCCACCTCAGGATTACTGAGCAAAGAGTCATTAAGTGACTATCTAAACATATCAGGCTTAAGGAAAAAGGAAGACAACATAGCCCAAACTGCGTCATGGTCTGACCATGAGATCGCCAAAATATCACAAGATAAAACCAAAGGCAATGCTTTTTGATGTATTAAAATGTGCTCTATGCGGGTAAATAGTTGGTGAGGATGGGAAAAATATGTGTACTCCATTTCTTTAGGATGTAGTTCCCTCCACATATCTGAGAACATTTCAGATCTCACCAGATCCAGCAATTTGTTTGATACAACAGAATCCATAGATATTTTTTTCTTGTATATACTTGGTATTAGTGGAACCACGCATCATCAAATAGCCTTGCACATTTACATTTACACAAAATGCAACTGATTATCATTGGGAGCATAGTAGGACACCGATGTCACCTTGGCGTCATTTACTGTTCCAACTAATATCAAGTATCGACCATCTTCATCCACTACCTTTCTGACAAGCCTGACAGACTTTTTAGGAAATTTTTGATAAAATCTTACAAGTCTTCAATCAGGAGGTATAGTTCTGCTGAGTTTAGCCATTCAATCATTTGCCAGCACAAATCTAGTTTATTTCCTAGCACATATTCTTTGCAAAGTTATTTTTTACCCACAAACATCTTTCTTGGTACTTGCGGTACAGGAAAGCCCACAACCGAAAATGTCACTCCACTCCTGTGCTCCTCAGTTGATCAACAGCAGCTTCCAGTGTAAGGACAGACAGATGAGCTTTCTTTAGACAGCCCCAAGGACAATGGAACATGTACTAAAAAAAGCTGGTCGTGTGACCTTTCTGTGAGGTGCTCAGTGCTTTCAAACTCTGAAATCTCTGAAATATTAAAAAGTGAATGTTTCCTAGATTGATTTGAGTATAGTAAACAAAACAAAGTGGAGAGTTTATTACTACTTTAATACTTTACGACCTGGTCAAGGTTCCTTTATAAGTGATGGATACATGTGATTAATAAAAATAGTGGGACTGTGTCACCACACCTAGGCAAGCCACATGGGCGAGGAAAGACAAATTCAAAGCAATTAAACTTTTAACGTGACCAATGTTCCGCCCAATGACAATTGTTACCACTCCTGTTATATTTATACATGCAACAATTACACATCTTATTAAGCACTAACAGGACCTATTTATACTTTAAAGAAGGGTGTGAAATGGTTGTTTTGTTTGTGGATTTATGTGTTTTGACTCTGTAGTGCAGCAAGTAACAAATATTCCTTTATATGTATACACTAATATTGTTGAAGTCCAACTCTATTAGTCCTAAAGCAGTTTTATGGTGATAATCTGATAGTAGTAGATAGTAAACATAATCCCAGGATAAAATATATTGCTGTACCTTCAGATTTTCTGGAATAAAGTGGACATTTTTTTTCATTTCTATAAACTTAGAAACAACTTTTTTACCCCTAAATATAAATTTCAGTTAGATGGCTAAACAGACACGTACCAAGCACAGAATAAAATCATTATTTGTTTGATGAACCCTAATCACACATACACCAATGCATGGTATATTAGAAATTTACTGCAATATAAAAGGACAATATTTAAAGCTTCCATAATATTTTCGGTCACTCACTTTCACACTGGATCACTTTCTGCCTGCAGAAGGTGACCATTTTCTCCATCATTCCTAACCTAATCTTACCCCATTCCCATTACTTAATGTACTGGCACATCATTGAATGGTGATACCCTTTGCAAGCGGCTATTTCAGTTTGGTAAGTGAACATCCTATATTATTTTAGTAAATTGGTCGCAATCCTTGCTCCATTTAACTACAGTGCTTACCGTAAAATTGTTATTAATAAAGATAATCATTGCATGTGAAATTATTCACTCCTCAAAAAGTGATACATATAAAATTTGTCAAAGGCACTAGTTTGAGATACTTCAAGATTGATGCATTTCAACTATAGTTGACATCCTTCTGGCCTGCATTGGACCAGTATGGAAAAGCAAAACTCATCTTACAACACATATACAAAGACCAATTTGAGCTGAACCTTAGTTTGTTTTAGTGTCAGTTACATTGCCTAGAACAATCTGTGCCTAGTTGGATGTTACTTTAAAATTCTTCACAAAATATACCAATTTAACAGGGAACCCATGTGTCTAAAGCTACACATGTCAAACGGTTCTCGCCCGATAATCAGCTCAGGGACGATATCGGGCGAGAATCTGGCGTGTGTACAGCGCCAGTCGTCCATCGTCCGAACGCCCGTCCCGGAATCCACGGACGATGGGCAACTAACGATCCAAATGCAAGGTAAGGGAGAGAGCGTGCAGCAGGGTGCCGCTCCGTCGTTCTCCCCCTCCCCTCTCCATAGATCAGAATGGTGCTGTATGTACAGAGCTCATTCATGCATCGTGCAGTGCTGCTAGTTGTTGGAAAGGATCGTGTAAGATCCTTTCCAACGACTAAAATTACATGTGTGTATGCAGCTTTAGGGTAAGACTCTTAAGTAAGAGGCTTTAGGGTAAGACTCTAAAGTAAAATAGTTTTTCTAACAACAGCAATAGTAATACTTATCTATTATATGAGTCTTCATACACATAACACCTAACTACACAGAATAGATCTGTCTTTTACACTTGAAAAGCAATGTTCCACAGAGATACACAAACAAAATAAATTTGAGCTTACATATTATGGATTGATATCTAAAATTAGGTTAGTAAATAGAGAAAGGGAATGTAAAGTGTTTCAAAGGACTCAGTAAATGATACTTCCCTTGCCTACAAGAACAGCTAATCCCGACTGGGACTTTTGCTAAGAGGTCAAACAGCAGATAAGGTCTCAGAAAATACCTAGTAGGTGGAGTTGATATATTTTGGCACAGAGAAGCTCAAGTTGTATTATTATTACTATTAATATTATATATTTATATAGTGTTGACATATTATGCAGCACTTTTGTCATGTTACTAACTGTCCATCAGAGGTGCTTGCAAACTAATCTCGCTGCCATATGCCTCTAATATGATCCAAAGCCAATTTACCCTTCTAGTATTATTTAGTATAAAACCAAATTACCTAGAGAAAACCCACTCTGAGTGACAATACACATACGCTATTAGATACAGGGGCTGTATAAACATCAATGTATGTAGATAAGGGTCTGCTAGAATATTAATCGTTCCAGAGCTGGTGAGGTGCTGCTAGGAGCAAAAAAGTTCATTGGGTAGCAGACCTCAGGTGGTATAGTGGATGAATGAACCTGAGAACCTGGTTTTATTTGCATTAAGCTCCTTTACTTTATGTTACAAAATGTGTTGAAGAATTGTTGTATGTTCAAAAAAACAGGCTATGTGGTCATTGGTTCCGCATTACATGTCTCCTAATTGATTGGGGTGCTGAATCAGAAAGTTGGGGTGGATGGAACAAAGCAGCTGGACATCTGAGCTGCAGTAGTCAAGTTCCTGGGGTTAGTATCTACACAGCTTCTTCCAAAGGTGCAAGGGACACTAGATATGCCTCTAATGTGATGCACTGCCACACAAACAGATAACCTAAATATAAATAAATAAATATATATATATATTATTGCTGTGTGTCTGAGCCATGTACTAAGTGCAGAACAGAAGAAAAACAGGCTACTATGAACCTTGAGAATTTTGTATAAGGATTTGTTTAATGTGCAGAGTATCTTTAGGAATTAAAAAAAAAAAACAATGTATCCATAGGCAAAACCTTATCTGTGCCTTATATGTAGAAATGTATACCTCAACTAACTTCTTGTTGCATCTCTTGGACAGAAGGAAAAAAGTTTAAACAAATAGAAGAGGTTTCAACCTTTTACTACTCTATATAAAACTAAAGTTTGGGCCATTCATATATACTTTAAATAGAGGAAAACATACTGATGTCTTTGTCCAAATATATGTGTACCACTAAGAACAATAGCAACCAGTTATTGCCTGCACATAACCACAGGCACCACTGATGTTTTATAATTGCTTACATTTCTAAAGGAAACTATCTATAAGCATTCCAAATGTGGATAGTAAAGACCATAAAAAATGGCGTGACAGAAATAAATCATTTGTTCAAACAATATTATAATGTTGCCTAATGTTCTTCTTTATAGGAAAGAACAAAAATCAAATATTTGTGTTGCTTGGTGTAACAATTATGAATATAGAAACTACGAAATACAATAATGACAAAGAAAATCACAACAGCATATTTGTTTTATTTGGTCATTTTATTCTTTTCAGCTGACGATCTTTGTGACTAAATGACATCAAAATTCCCTCCTACCTTCCTTGAACTACTTGCTAGGAATTTCACTAAAGGAGCCAGTCAGTCCATGAAACAATAAGTCATTCTTAGCAGGCATAACTGAATGCTGTTTCTGATGCAAGGGAAGGCCTGATAACATCTAGCAGGCTGAGCAGTTCTTTTGTGTTTCAGGCCCAAGTGGGTTGTTCCTTCCTGAGCATCAAAGACCACAAGGGAAGTGGGCCCTGAAATACAATGCAGTAGGTTAGTTCCATTTTCTTAGTTGGAACATTTTGCTGCTTGGCTTAGCCCAAGCTTTTTACGAAGGTAGCTGCGTGTGTTTTATGCTATAGATTTCCTCTGTTTGTTTAGGTAGGAAGACAAGACAACAGCCTGACTAGACATTCGGTCTCTATCATTTAAGTACAAGTGGGACATCAGATAGAAATCTTCCAACCCATTCTGCTGGACTCCCCTTGAATTTCCTTTAACATGACAAATTTGGCAAAAGGAATATTTTAGACTTACAGACAAATCACAGATGCTAACCAGGTGTATCTTTTCAAACTTATTGAAACAGAACACTTACAATTTTATTTTGATGGCTTGTTTATTGCTAAAAACAGGTTTAACAATCTAAGAAAAAAGGGAACCTTACATTTATACTTAGCTTATGTGATTTCCTTGGTCATTTTTATATAAATATTAGATCAATCCAACACACTTTAACCCTTGGCATTAAAATTAAAACCAAACCCTTGGTAAACTAAAACCACAGGCTGCCTTTTGCAGATGATGTTACTGGTTACTGGTTTGCAGAAGATGTTACAGAAGATAATAACTGCATTGTTTCTATGCTAGTAGGTGGTAAAAGATTGAAATTAGCTGAAACATATATTTGCAAAAGCATATGCAGAGAGGGAGAGTTGCTGGATAAGGGGGGGGGGGGTTAGATAACCTTTTTTTTTAATGGTAATAATCAAAGTAAAGATGGATCTCTACATTCTGAAAACTTTTAGCTACATTTTATATATCACTTTTTTATTTTCTTTTGATCTAAACTCTTGGTGTGAGGTTACTAAATGACATCATTTTGGTTATCCTTAAACAATACTGTATAATGGTATTATTGTCTTTTTTTGTAGATATATGACATGTTTGTAGAAAATATGACAAATGTTTAAATCATCAAATTCAAATTCCAACTAGGATATGTTAATCCTAAAAAAGTGTTTTACAATTACTGTATAAAACATCTTGTACGTTAGATATTTTAATTAATGTTCCATTGTTACATAACATGTTTGGCCTGCAGGCTAGTGTGTGCCAAGACATAAGGCTTCTTTGTTCTAGAATTGTATTAGGGAAAAAAAAAATATTCTTTAATGACAATTAGCTAGACATGATTCAAAAATACTGCGTTAATTCCTCACCATTTGTAATGACCTGTAAAACATCTGGCAGGTATTAATAATAATACAGGCATAAGCTTTCCAGTGTGTTTATGTATTATTAATATATGGACAATGTATGAAGGCAAAGAAGACACATACATAAAGTAAGACTGAACTTTGATCGTTTTTCCATTGAGGTATCCATGCAACTTTTAGAAGTTTAAATGTACGCTGCAAAAAAGGAATGTTTGCATTAGTACATCACATGCAAAGTCAGACTAAACAAAAATGTCATATTACAACACAAAAAATATGCGGTATGTAAAATTACTACACACGGTAATTGACTAAAACACCTTCGTGCACCTTATTATAAAGTTATAAAACACATTCCTGTTCTACCCCATGAAGAAAACTGTGGCAGTATGACTATAACATATGCATCTTATGAAGTGTTCCACAACAATTAAACAGTTATCAGGTCCAGTTATATGACTACACCAGATGTGTCTTTCCTGACAAATAGGCATAACTAGAATCAATCACCTGGCCCTGAGTCCACTGCCAAGCTTTTGATGGACACCCCCACCCTGGGAAAAAAGAAGGACAGTGCTCTGGTCCTGGTCATTCCTCTCCTCCTGCAATGTAAATAGGCTTAGCAGAAGAGTCGTGTGATATGCATGACACTGTCATGTGACCCGTGAACAATAGGATAGAAATGCTTTTATCTCAAGAAGCACATTTCTCAGAATTCTGGAACTTCTGAAGAAGAGACAGCTTGGTGTAGAGAATACATGCGATGACCTGGGTATGACTAATTACCTATATATTGGTATGTCTTAAAAGGCCATGGTTAAGTTAGATCTATGCCTATCTTTACCCTTACCATCACCCAAACACAAAAACAACACATTAATAATGGGGGCAGTGAGACATGGCATCACTAAGTAAAACTCATCATCATCTTCATCATCAATTAGTGGTTTCAGTGACACATGACATCATTGGTGAACAAGGGGATGATATTTACCAGGGTAGTAACATGCAGCACCACCAGCACCGAGAACCCTAACATCTAACACTTTTACTGGGTGCAGTGACAACACTAGCATGGTGACATCATATGTGCTGGTGCAGTGACACATGATGTCATTAGAACCGTGACACATGACATACCACAGGTGCTAATACATTGATAATACTGTACTCAGGGGGATCTGGGACATCCAGTATGCTTCTCCTTACCTGTCATTTATCCTCAGGGTAGGCAGGGATTCACAACTAGTGTTGAATATCTCACTATTTGATTCGACAGCTATTCGATCAAATAGGGGGCTATTGTTCGGGTCATCAAACATCAAATTCGAGCACCATTAAAGTCAATAGGGGGTAGATTTGGGTTTTTTTCAGGACTGTATAGAATTGCAAAAGCAATCAGCTCTGCTTGCCTGATTGCTCTTGCAGCCCTAGCGTAACTTTAGTATCTGTTCTTGAATAGTAATTCTCATGAGCTGCCCCGACTCTCTGGAATGGTCTTCCTTGTCCTATTCGGCTTGCTCCTACTTTCTGCTCATTTAAAGAAGCGCTCAAAACCCATTTTTTCAAACTTGCCTACCTGTCTTCTTCTGTTTTTTGAAACCATCACTACTTCCCACCACTACATATCTCCCATCCTATTGTGTGTGAAATTCCCCCACCTACTAGATTGTAAGCTCTTCGGGGCAGGGTTCTCTCCTCCTGTATCACTGTCTGTATTAGTCTGTCATTTGCAATCCCTATTTAATGTACAGCGCTGCGTAATATGTTGGCGCTATATAAATCCTGTTTAATAATAATAATAATAATATTCATCCACATTCAATAAATTACTTTAATATTAAAGCCTTTTTTTAACAAATTTTTTTACACGAATTTGCAAAGTCGAATCCTGTGTTTTTCGAGTCGGGTCTATCCGAATTGAAACAGCCATATTCGGGTGGAATATAAGGACAACCGGAATTCAAACATCAACACTATTCATAACCCTTTTAAAAAGGGTTAAACTAACCCTTTCAAGGCTGAATTTTTTGTCTAATATTTGCATGAAAATAGGATCAAAAGAAATCCTTAAAAAATGAGACGTGTTACTTTAATATCATAACTAGTGATAGTGATAAAAAAACATTTCTATTGCAGAAGTATATACATTGCTCTGATCCAAGTGCAAGAGATAAACTGGTTAAACAGGAGTTCAGTATTCTCTGCATTATGTTAATAAATAATCCCAACACAATTATAAGCCAACTGTTAATTACATCATCCAGGTATAAAACAAGTTTACTATAAAAAGTACATTATGTTTTCTTCACTTTTATTGTTCACCACCGCTGTCATTGCACTTATTTCCAGACAACAGAATGGCACGGTCACTGGTTGTCAGCTGTAGAATTAAAGTTTGTTCCATAAGTGCATCAACGCTCTCATTTGAATAGGCATCCAAACCTAAATTTCCTAGACTGTACTTTATTTGATGAAATCTTGTTCCACTTCAGAAATATGAAGTAGGGGAGCTCTAGGTACACTCAGTACTGATCACATAATCATATTCTTTATAAACCTGCAAACTTCAAATAAGATTAATTATTTTTAATATGATTAGGACTGCTTATAGTAAAGAAACAAAATGTGTATATGTATTAAGATGTTGACCAGTTTAAGAAGTAGTAAATTCCTTTAACAGATAAACAAATGCTAAGTTACACAAAGAAAAAAATGAATGCAAATTTAGCTGACATGAGGATAATGACTTAATAATCAAAGTCATAAAATATATACTGTGGTCAATAGTTATAAAACTAAATGCAGCTCATGTCTAGCATTTATGTGTACTGTGTGTCTTTATTAAATAAAATGCATAACTTTTTATATGCATTAGAAGTAAACTTCATTGGTATAAAGGCTACAAAATCAATTTTTATAACAGTTTTCATTACATTCTGCATTATATATTTGATGGAACAGTTTATAGCCTTTATAAGGAGTAAAAGTTTTTCACCAATTTTAGAAATGTTCTGCTGCTCCTGGAAAAGTTATTAATAAACCCTGGAGCCAGTGCTGTCCTAGCTAGGTAGATGATGAGGCCTGTCTGGGTTTGAATACAATTTACTATCAACAATGATGGTTTCCTGTGCAGAAGTCAGCTGTTTCCACACAATGGACAACGCTTTGAGACTGCTGGGGCCTAAGCAAGGTCAGGGTTATTCTCTGCCTCGTGGAAATTGTGTTTTTGAATGTTTCCTCCTGGAGTTGTGTTTTGCCTTCTATAGCTCCCCCGTATGGCATTTATAGGACAGTGAAAAGAAGAAATTATTATCTGACAGGCCGAGCAATATCAAGATACTAGATTGCAGATAATTTTGTCTCTTCCAGTTTCCTGTCATTTTTACCAGCGTTCTTCGAGGAGGCTCCATTTTTCTTTTTAATAGGAAGGATATAAAATTCAGCATTGCTATTGTAAATCCATTATCTCTATTTGCACATTTTAGTTTAGGTAAAGCAGAATTATATATATAATTTAATTTTAGGTTTTATTATTATTTTAATATTATTAATGAGATTGGGTTATATTGGATAGAGATGTACGCCCACTGAGCATTATTTTGGGAAATTGTAAATAGATGGATTTCACTTATTTTAATTGAGGCACTGGTGTAATGAATATTAGTTTAAATCATATTGTGTATTGAAATGTATTTGTTTATTCCTAATCCATATAATTTAGAGAGGACATATACCTAGATCTATTTACATGTGAGTTGTCCCCTTTTAGCTATTTCTTGAGAGAACTCCACCGGACAATCTATTATGAAATGTTCAATTTTTATGTAAGTAAATGATGTGTTTACTGATGATTTTGAGATTAATCTATAGTATACATTATATATGAATTTGTATTTTATGAATTGTCAAATACCCTGAATTGCTCTTTTTTTCCGGCAAAACACGTTGAATCTTAACAACTGATTTGAATGAGACCTCTATGAAAAAGGGTGCAATTGGGAAGTAGAAATTGTTGTCAAATTGTTGTCAAGTCTTTTATCTTTGTATAATGAATGATGGTTTTATGTATATAAATAATGGATCATCTATTGCCTTGTTGGTTGTTATCTCTAATTTTGCGATGTGGCGATAATGATTTAGCCAATTGAGGTAACAGATGTAAGAGAGGTCACTTAACTTTCCCAATGACAAGCCCTCAAATTGTCCATGAACAGTGGACAATGCAAAGGAGATCATGTATCCACATTGAAAATAATTATCGATTTAAACAATGTATATTTAATATTAGACAGGATTTATATAGCGCCAACATATTACGTAGAGCACAGACAGTGATACAGGAGGAGAGGACCCTGCCCCGAAGAGCTTACAATCTAATTTAGGAATTTCTAAAGCAAGCAAAAGTAAACACATAGAACCAACACTTTTACAATTACTGATTTTACAAACTGTTTTATTAGTAAATTGACTCATTTAAACCATGAGAAAAGACTAAAATATATCATTTCCATAATTGCAAATAATTATATCTTGTCATTGTAAATGGATTACATAAAATTGCTGGGCCTTTGTTATAATCCAAGCCCTTCCTGCAAATTGATATTTGTTTTTGCTCATGTACATTTTATATTTAAAGATTAGGTGAGTGCTTCCAGTTACAACGTGCAATCAAGACACTCTAGAAGCTCACACCAATTTGCTGAAAACACATTAAACTATTTCAATTTATAAATTATACATTTTGTTTTGTAACGGTATCTTGAGGTTGTGGGAAAAGGGCATTGTTACATTATACTTGTGTTCAGTTTTGATTGCTTTGCTTGATTTGATTTCTATTATAAACAAATGGCAGGGTCAGCACACTTTGTTGCTAATTTCCTTACACCCTAATAGCTGACACTCTCCACTGCTTGAATGTACCTGCCACACTTTATTTTTACTTATCAGAGCCTTGTGAAGCCATTGTTTCTCTTTCAGGTCCTGTCATCTTTGAACTGCAGTCCAGAATTAGCAAACAATGCTGCATTGAAGGGTTAAAGGATATACCCATGTGGTTCCTCTTATTTTATTGGAGCAACCTGTTTCCTTATTCTGGGCTAAACAGAGGTTTACTTTAAATGTTAATTAAATCAGTATAACTGCATGTCATGGTGTTACAAGGGAAAGGAAAAATATAACTGTAGACATAACAAAGAGTATTATATTAGAAAATGACAAGTTAGATAACTTTCAAGATTTTGTTCCTCTGTTTTTTAAGTCATGAGGCTTTGGCATGTCTTTGAGAAGAATCATTCCAGAAAATGATTGGCTCTTCCTAAGCCCCTAGGCATGTGAATCTATGCAGCATACCCACAAAGTATAGACAGGATGGATGACAGCCAAGCATTGTAACATAATTCAGTTTTGGACAGCAGTAGAAAGTTTGGGAAACAATTCTCTTGTTGAAGTGCATGCCTGTCTTCTAACATTGCTGGGAGAAAAATCTATGTAAAGAAAATATTGGATTGCTCCCAGCAGACTTCTGCGACTCCCTATTAAATCTAAACATTCAACTAAATACTTACGACAAATCCCAAAGGTATATCAGCTTCCGCAATCATTTAAAATGCAAGTGCGTGTGTTTGTTTCAGGATATTTCAGTAATTATGAAAATCAGTGCTTAGATTACACAACATGACATTTTAATTATTGATTTGTGGCATTTCAAAAAGTTGTAGTGCAGCATGTCCAAGGATTCAAAGTAATCTAATTTTTTAACCATTGATCGTGTTTTTTAAATCGGAATTTTCAGATTATATTGAGTCAGGCTTGTTTTCCAAGACTGTAAACACTGGAACATTAATTATAATTCTTAAAATTATTAATAATAATAATAATAATAATAATAATAATTGTCCACACTCTCGAATATCCATTTAACATATATTAAACCATGTTACTGGAGGACCCATGACTCCCCTATTCGACAATCCAGCATTCCCCCTGGCACTGAAGGTCGGTAAGTTCTTATCTTGGACGGCCCCGGACAATAGGCAGGTTTACAGTGTATTGCAGAATGGGAGACTACCTCCCTTCTCGTCTTTGGACGCCGAGATACAGAGGAAGCCGACCGCGTGGATGTCATATAACAAGTTTTCATCATTTTTATCTACATTTCTCAACACACACACCATACACAGAAATCATACAGCGTTTGAAACCTTACTGAGTGCTACAAGCAGACCAGACCATGTTATCTCCCAGTTGTATGACATGCTGGCTAGAATACCAACTAACAAAGTTCCCACATACACGAAATATTGGGAAACAGAATTGGGGTCCCCTATATCCCCTCTGGAATGGGAAAAGGTTTTTTTATTGACCCATCAAATGGCACTCCAGTGTAAGGCCCAGGAGACCAACTATAAAATTTTATCCAGATGGTATATATGCCCGACAGATACACACCAGATATCTCCCTCCTCCTCTGAGGAGTGCTGGCGTTGCCATACTCAGCGGGGCACTATGTTACACATTTGGTGGGAATGCCCGGAAATTCGTAGACTCTGGGACCAGATCACCGACCTATATAACAAAGTGACTGATTCTGATATAATAATGTCCCAAACGCAAAATATCCTTACTGTCTATCCTTCCTGGATCTATAAAAGCTAGTAAACGGGATATACTTAGACATTTTCTAACTGCGGCTAGGACAATTATCCCTAGAAAATGGAAACAATCCACAGCGCCATCCATGAGGGACTGGCTTGCAGAATTGGAACGGATCCAACGTATGGAATTATTGGTTGCAGAAGATGGAGCAATACAAGATAACATGGTCTGTATGGGACTGGTTCAAAGAATCGCCCAAATTTAAATTACTTTGGCCATAAGATTACAGATGAATAAGGGCGCAGAAGAGATTAAATTTTGTGGTACTACCTTACAGATTAGGTGAGCAAGCGAATATTGGGCCAGTCAGGCACCCCCATACCCCTAAGCCCATACCTACCCCTGCCCCAAGGATATCCCTGTTCTCTATATGTTATTCAAACAGGGGTCTTTGTGGTATATCCAGGGTTACCCTGGAAGGATAAAAAGAACCACAATGAAGCTCTTATGGTGCAATTTTAATATTTTTTCTGTTTTTTATGAGAAAAATATTGGTCGATACGATACTCCTTGTCCCCTAATATCTACTATATCCCCTCACCTGGTTTAAAAGCTTAGTTTGGCCTTTTATCCCCCCACCCCCTCTTCGCTTTACCCAGGTTTTTCCCAGATCCCCCCTATAGTTGTCCCCATTCCATATTGATATTGGTTTATATGTTCTTTTGCAAATGCGGGGGTTTAGCCTCTGCTTTTTTTGCCCTTTTGTATGTGTCCCTTGTTCGTTATATATGTTTTGTTATATACGATTTTGTACTGTTGAAAACTAATAAAAATGATTGAAAGAAACCATGTTACTGGGTAGTGTTGCTGCGTGGATGTTGATATTCATTCAAAGTTTCACTGTTTAGGTAAATAAGTTAAATGAGTTAAAAAAGTTAAATATTTTTCAAGGGCAAGAAGTGATGATTTCTACTGCTGTAGGAACCTATTGCACATACAGGTTATTTAGAACCTACCGCAGACAAGGTAATTCTAGCACAGGGTATGCAATGTTATTATTATTATTACTTGTATTTCTATAGTGCAATACATTACAATACAGCTCTAAACATTAAAGTGCTGCCTAAAGTATGCATCAGTTTTATTGCTTGCTGCTGTCCCTGGGACTAATTGTACTAGATTTACAAGTTCCACATATATTACAGCAAGCAGTGAGCAGCCCACCATTGTTTTTGCTGTCAACATGCTAATATTTCTTTTTTGAGTCACAACCATTCATTGTTAAAAAGGAAAATAAATAAAAGGATACAAAGAACTGGTTTAGTTCTACCTTTTAAATTTAAGCCATAAATTTAGGGATTTATGATTTTCCCATGTTCTCCACCAAGCAACATTTTTTAGACCTTCTCCATCACCTGTACACACCTCCTATCACCCCCCCCCCCCCATCTGGATAAACTAAATTAAAACCAATTAAACTAATAAAACCAAGACCATCTCAAATCTTACTCCTTTGCCAGATCCTGCTGGCATGTAAAACAACTGAAACTGCTTCCTCAGCAACTTTTCCTACATCTCCAGTACCTTTTAAGCTGTACATCATGACCCTATAATCTTTCTCTATAAATTATTCTCCATCAACAAGCACATTTTCATCTCTATCTACCACTGTTCTGTCAGTTGTGTACATCCCTTCCTTTCACCAGCACTCCCACCAAGATTCCTCCCCTACCACTTACATACCAGTTTATCTGTACCGCCCTTCCCCTGACCATCTCTATCTACCATCTCACTTCACACAATAAGCCACAGATTTATTCTTTGGGTAGTGGTTAACCACAAACCTGAAGCTGCTTGTTTAATCAAACTCCCATTCCTCCACCTCTACCATTGCCTTGTCAACTCATCGTCATGGCACTAACAGCATTACCTTTATGGACCTTTCTCCTCATGGTTCTTACATGGTTCAAGTTCTCCCATTACTAATCAGATATGATGAAGAACATATTCCAGCCTTTCTAACTTCTGTTGTGTGTATGCTATGTGACTGACGTTGTACCATGGATGATGGTCACATTGCACCTTAAAAACAATCCTAAATGCAAAGGTATCCACCATTTCTATGGACTTACCTAAATTCATAATGAGCACAAAAATACAGTGACTGTTTTGACTTTTTACAAGAACCTGTGTGGTGCCAAGGAGATCACTTTGGTTCAGGAAAAAGTGTGTATAAGCCTGAGGCCAGTACAGAAGTTTAACAAGGTTAGCGTAACTGCAATCAATGTGAAGTTATTCTTTAAGTTTGGTTCAACTGATTATGACCCATAGATCACAAAAAATATCATTAAAATTGTGAAATTTTTGCCATATGACTCAAATAAACTACTTTTTTATCATTTGCTAACATTTTACCTCTGCAATTATACTGAACAAATAATATCAACTCATTCAAACCCCTTCCTCAAGTGCATAAATGAGGTTATAGAGTCACATGCTGATCCATTCAGACATAGATTGCACTAACTGGTTCATTTTTTACTCATTGCAGGTACTTGAAAAATACAGCTTGGTTCTGTCAAATGGCTCTTATTCAAATGGTCACTTCCTTGTGCAAATCCATTAGTTATTTATGAAGATTAATTATTGCACTTATGGACAACAAGTGTGCAAGTAAGGGGAATATTTTTTAAATAAAGTAACATCACATTGGACTTTAAGTGTTTTAAAGCAATATAAAAGAGAGAGAACACAGCCAGTGGACACTATCTTCTGACTGCCCAGAGGTACGTAGTCCATTCTTTGTTTTTATTGTTCAAAGCTTTGACTATATATATTATATATTTATATATATACATATATATTTGTGTGTTTACTATGTTAATTAGTATGCCTCCCTAATATGTTTTGTAGGTGTTGCTTACTTGCTTATTTTAAAATTGAACATTTATATTCCTTAATTATTCTTAGCATGTTATACATTGAATAATACTTTTGTGTTGATTGCTGTTCTACCTTTACTTTGTAGGTAGAGTCATAATACTAGTTTTATGGCAAAACTGTAAAAAAAAAAAAAAAAAAGACATGAGACACCTATGGAAGAGTAAATGAGATTTTTTAAGTTATATGGAAGAAAACTATGGATGTTATTGAATATAACATACGTTTTAAAACTAAGCAAATTAAGCTAAAAAAAACCTCCTGTAATAAATATAGATGCCTAATTGGAAACTTTTCCTCATTAGAGATGGGCATATGTGTATGGGATTGGTTTGTTTTGCAGTTTCAACAAAACTATACTGCTTTGCCCTTAGCAAGATAAATATCGAATGAGAGGCAGTTGTTACCTTGCCAACCACTTTGGAGTTTGTTAACTTGAATTTCTGCATGGGTTTGTAGTAATTGCAAACAGTGGAAATTTGAGTTGAACTCACTGTGTGGTCAAATTCGAATCTCATTCCTATTCTGCATAGGCAATGTGTAATATTAGAGAGGCTGGGAAAGTAGGAACTAGGAAAAACTAATAAAACAATAACTAGTCAAAAAATGCATAAAATTAGAAGATAAAAGCAGTTGCAAACCATGTATATTTAAACTGGTCGTATTATTAGTGGTGTACAACCAGGATTGGAGTTGGATCCAATTACTTGACAGCAGTAAAGTATGAATTACTTACTATAAAGTAAGAAATCTCAGGGAACAATGATGTTCTGTAGTTGAAGCAATAAAGCCATTTTTTAAATCTGGGATAGAGCAGGGTGGAACTTGAGCATTTGTCAGGTTTGTATTGCTATATATGCACAGGAGGTAGATTTGCCATAACTTGAATTAAAGGTGCTTACTCTATCAAAAAAAGATCATCAAAAGTTGTAGGGTTTAAAAACTGATATGAAACACATTCTGTTTATAGCCAATAACTGCAGGGCCCTCCATAAATGATAAAACAGTTCAAAGTATATCTAAATATTTCGTTTTCAGCTTAAGCTTAATTCCCAATCAGGACACCAAATATAGCTTGGAAAGATCTGTGGAATTTTAATAATCTAATTTAAAATTGTACCCACCTACCCACAATCCACAAAGAACTTCATCATGATATCTCTAACTGACACACAGCACCTTCACGAAAACTCAATGCTCAAGCAATTGATCAATAGATTTTCTAAAAAAAATGAATAGAAAACCCATATTGCACATGCACGGCCCTGCTGTTTTTTTTCTTAGCAGTTCCAGAGTATAGATTTCCATGTAACATAGGCAGGTACTAAAAGCACAGCATTTTTTTTTTTTCTTTTAAATGGTAGGCAAATTTTTCAAATATTGTATCACTAACCCTACAATATGACAAAATGTAAGTGGTTATAATATTGCATGTTGTATGCCTTTATTGTGGAGGACCTACCAATAGAACCCTTTTTTTTTGCAGACAGCCATGGTGAAATTTTTTCACAGATCTCTGCTGTTCACAGCTCTGGTGTATCTGGCGACATGCCTTTCTCAAGCACCAGCCAATTGCCTTCTGGATGTTTCAGCTCAAGCAAACCTAAATGGGGTTGTTAATGTAGAAAAAAGAGATGTATCGGTGATAAAAGGTAATTGTTTTCAAAAATACCAAAATGTATAACCAAAACATAGTAGTGAAATTTAATTAGTATATATGATCAAACTTAATATTGAAATGTTGTAGTATCAGTCCACATTTACAATGAATTGTATGGTAGAAAAGAGAGGCGAATTTCCATTTCACTTCCTCCCACATGGTTTCATCATTCATATGATAATTGTTATTCTTATCTGCCAGTAGTTTAGACTTAATGTACTACAATTCACTGCAAAGTGCAAAACAGGCCAAAGCTGCTGTTGGCCACACCAGGCCAATTTTTAAATTATTCCTAGGCAGTTTGCAGTCCTGTTTTGATTGATTGCTTGTTGTTTTCACTTGCACTTACCATTGAAGGGCAAAGTGACAGGTTCTGAAGAACTTCCCTCATTCACTCATAATGAACTTGCCAGTCTTTACCCGCCATTTTATTCTTCTGTTGGAGCCCTGAAAGACAGAACACTCTCATATGAAATAGGACATAGTATCAATAACTCATTGACATCTCCACAACATGGCTTACACAGATATTGGCTGCAATGAGAAAATAAAAGCTGGGGGAAATGATCATCGTCACTCTGCATAGGGAAGGTGTTGGCTCGGGTGGTAGAGTGAGCTTTCAAGATAACCTGTCACTTAAGTTCTGAATAAAACTAATTACTACTAAAAGTACAGAGACTGGTAGTGCTGTCCAAAAAAAGTACCACATTGATACAGAGGTAACCTTCTATTGTAAAACTGGACTACAATTATGGTAACTTTTCAATAACAATTTGAGCTTTCTTAGAAGTATATTTTAGATGGTTATCTAGTAAAGATGCAACAAATACATAATCTATAGTTTGGAAAAAATAAAGAATAATGTTCTTTCTGCTTGTTATCATAAAAAGCATCATGATCTAGGTAATATTACAGATAAAAATAGCAATAAATCCAATTCTTTCTTTCTTTTCTTGTTTCATCTCATTTTCATCCAGGGTTACTGAAATTGTTGGGCTATGGTGCACCATCACTACCTGATGTCAAGTCAAATATTCAAGATTTAGCGGAAAAAATTCCAAGTGTGCCTAGCTTGGACATTGGTGCACCATCACTACCAAAATCAGCTTCTGATATTCAAGAGTTAACTGAAAAAATTCCAAGTGTGCCTAGCTTGGACATTGGTGCACCATCACTACCGAAATCAGCTTCTGATATTCAAGAGTTAGCTGAAAAAATTCCAAGTGTGCCTAGCTTGGATATTGGAATACCATCCCTACCTAAAGTAGGCTCAGATATTAAAGAATTAGCCGGAAAACAGCCAAGTGTGCCTAGCTTGGGCATTGATACACCGTCACTGCCTAAATCAGTCTCGGATATCCAAGGATTAGCTATTGGCAAGCCAGGTTTGCCTAGCTTGGGCACTGGTGCATCTTCACTATCTAAAGCAGTCTCAGATATCCAAGGAATTGCTGGAGAGAAGCCAAGTGTGCCTAGTTTGGACATTGGAGCACCATCACTGCCTAAAGAAGTACCAGATATCCAAGGATTAGCTGGAAAGAATTCAAGTGTGCCTAGCCTGGGCATTGATGCAACATCACTGCTTAATGCAGGCTCAGAAATCCAAGGATTAGTAAAAGAACAGCCAAGTTTTCCAAGCTTGGATATTGGTGCACCATCACTACCTGAAGTACCTGGTTTTCAAGAATTAGCTGAAAAACTTCCTGGTTCGCCTAGCTTGGACCTCAGTGCATCATCACTACCTAAAGCAAACTCAGGTATCCAAGGATTAGCTGGAAATATACCAAGTGTGCCTAACTTTGGCTTTGATGTACCATCACTACCTAAAGTAGGCTCAGATATCCAAGGATTAGGTAAGAAAAAAACAAGTTCACCTAGCTTGGGAATTTTAGGTTGACAATTCATAGTAGACATTTTGTTTTTTTGTTTTTTCACAATATATGTCTTATTTGTGAATGAATACAGCAGTTTTGGATGTTTAGTATGTAGAGATATTCATAGTAAAAAATATTAAACTTACTTTCTCTCACAGGTGCTGCCGATGTTCAACTGGTAGATCTAAACCGTCGGGTTACCAGACTGGAATCAGGTGTGTTTAAACAGATCCACTTTTTATATTTTTAGATTTTTATATTTGTAGCATGTATGTATGTGGTACAAAAAGTAAAAGCAGATGACTAACTTTTTTTTCATAACTATGACTTAATGATTCTATATTAAGTCCACTTTTAGAAACAATGGTCATGGATGATTCTCAGCAGAAATTCAGGTAGCACAGGAAGATGGGGGGGTTAGTTTTCACAGGGCAGGCTTCAGCACACTCTTAAGGCCTATTTTCTGACCCTATAAGGTTGTCTGGTTGTGCCATGAAAGCAGCAAATAATAAAAAATGACTCAGATGAAAGGAAATTGAAAATGTGTCCTAATTTTAGCCTTGTTTCAATGTTTGCCTGATAACATTAGTAGTTCACTAAATTCTTTAATGTGTTATTTGCAATCAATATATATTCTAAATATATATTCTTCATAAATATATATAATACAAAATCTAAATATATATTCTTCCTGTCAATGAGAATAAAGGAAAACCTTGTGTAAGCTACAAGTATTTACACAAGGCTGATGAAGTGTAATAGATGCTTTCACATACTCATAAGTAATCAGAGTACAATTCTGTGGGAGGGAAATGTACTACATTTTGTTTAAAACTTAGGTGAATTTTCTCAATAATGGATTGTCTTTTTTTTTGTTTAGTGCTGAAGCTGCTAGGATTTATGCAAGTGGTGGGAAATAAAATAATAGTCAGCAGCGGGAAGGATGAGAAAATTGAAACCACCCATGCCATATGTCAAGCAATTGGTGGTCGTATCGCCGCTCCAAAGAATGAAGCAGAGAACAATGCCATCATGTTCTTTTTAAAGAAGTATAATCAATATGCATACCTGGGCCTAAAGGAGGGACCATTACCTGGAATCTTCCTTTATTCCAATAGATTTCCTGCAATGTTCACCCGCTGGAAAAAGAATGAACCAAATGGCAAAGGGCAAGAAAAGTGTGTGGAAATGTACACTGACGGCCAATGGAATGATAAGAGCTGTAACCAAAAACGCCTCACTGTTTGTGAATTGTAAATCATATCAAGATATTCCTTTTTTGTCGTTGTACTTCTAGAGGTACAATTAAGTGTATAATCTGAAAAATATTGTATATGAAATATGATGCAGGCTTCCAAATAGGGAGATATTTTAAATAAAGGCATATCTTCATATATCCTATAATGCTATGTCACAAGATAAATGAGTATTATATATATCACAACAATCACATTCACAAACTGAAATAAAGCTTGTTCTGTGATTATGGCACAAAACCAAAAGCATATCGTGTGTCCCTGGCTTTTTATACATTCATGTCTGTATTTCTGTAGTCTCCTTCTAGCCGACACAAATCCAACTACAGTATGTGGACAAATAAAGCTTAAATGATAGTAATTTATTCTTCCCAATTTTTTCATTTATGCTGCTGCTTTAGGGCAAATCTAGTATAGTTTTTGAAAATGTATTATAATATACATAAAAGATCCTTTTATCTCTCCTTTGTATCAAATTTTAATTTGTGCAGATTACAAAGTTGGAAGTGAACACCACCTCTTTTCAAAGAAAAAAATGTATTCTGAAAACAAATGTGTGTAATGATCTTCATATCATATGTTTTTTCTAAACTGGAATTTATGGTACACAGGTCAACAATATATTTAAACAGGATAAACAATATTATACAAGCATTAAAGGTAAACTCTATACAAACAGTTAAATACACAGATGGATAAAAAAAAAGAGAGCTGTTTTTGCAAAAGGTTTGCAATGTGTTTCTGTCTATCCATTTTGTCTATGTACACAGCTTTGCGAAATAGAAGGACGGGAGACTTAATTTTCCTATGGTGAAAATAAGTGCCATTTACAGGTCCAGTACCACCCACGACCAGGGAATGGACAATTAGCATGTCCATGGTAGCGAATCAGCACTGTAGCCCTACTGATTGGGTTTTTGTCCCGCTTCTCCCTCCCCCAGTTTAAGCACTGCAGGTGATTAAAGTGTTTAGACTGCTTTTCCATGAATTACATATCCTATAAATATTAAATTGTATACATGCATTTTGGAGCATTTGTTAATGGAAGTATATTATCCATAAAAAGGGGTAATAAATTGAAAGCTCAGGCTACCTAAAACATAAGTTCAGTTTTGTCTGGCAAAAAAGAAGGAAGCTAGGCATCTATATCCAATGGAAAGCAGATTGGATTATAAGGTAGCATAGGGAAAAGAGAATTGATATTTAAAAAAAAAAAAGATACAAATGTTTGCAGTACATTTTTGCCATACATGTACGATTACCCATAGTTTATCCACAAAATTCAAGATCTCTAAAAAATGTACTCTACTGTGGGCTGAAAGCCACAAAATTAATGTGGACTGAGTGGTGTCAGCACTCTCAGTGGTTTTGCTTAACTGCTTGGTCCTTCCCATTCCAACATATACAACATAACAGCAAAATAATGTGTAGTCCATAGAGGACAGTCACTGGTCTTAATTCTTACTGCTCTCAAAAGAGAGCTTAAAAGTAGTTCATTGCTAAGGTTTACACACACCTAAATATATTGTACATTGAAGAATGTTTTTGGATACCAGAATTGTCCAAAAGTCAAACAAATTATCCTGAGTTTTAGGATAAACTGGAAATACACTGAAATGTCATCAGGAAATATAGCCTCACCAGAAACCAGTGACAATGACAGGAGGATTTTCCAATTAGCCACATGGAATAAACATAAAATAGGCAACACCTGTTTTCCTTATAGGGCAACCACAAAGCCACTTGGATTATACCTGACAATAATAACAAAAATCATCAAACTGATCATATTCTACTATCACTCATCAAAAAAAACATCAAACTGATCATATTCTACTATCAAAAAGTAGGCTTCATCTACAGAGGACTTATGATCATAAAGAGCAGACCGTGATTCTGATCAATATCTTGTTACGGCCAGAAAATTAAAAAACTTAGAATGTAGGCATGCTTAAATGACACAAAAAACAAGAATACCAACAGAAATCCAGGAGATCCTACGAAAAAAAAAAACAGAAAAATCTGTATTTGTGTTAAAGAGTATTTACGGAGTTGTATGAGGATATGCAGTGTTGACAGTTTTTTATAACATTGTCATATAAGCTTTAAGAATAACACAAGGAATTAGAGGCTTTATTAACATAAAAACTGCTCCAATTTGTGTTTTTGTATATGATATATACCATTCTTAAGCTGTACCAAAGTAAGGCTAGGTGAGGTAGACTCAACAGAAGCCTTAAAGGTGGGGCTCACAATTAATGAGTCAAAAACAAAATACATGGTTGTACAAGAACACAAAAAAATATTGCCTAACCAATAATAGTTGAAAATTACGCAGTTGTTCAACTACATAGCTTCACACACACCACAAATTTCAATTAACGAAACAAATAATGTCACTGAGGAGATTATTGCTACAACCCACAAATGTTTCCATGCCTATAAACAGCTAATGAAATGTAGAACATTTGACAAAGTGTAGAAAACAAATTTAAAGCTGTAAAACTAAATAAAAGGCTGTAAAATATGTCAGTCTGTGATTAAACTAGTCTGAGCGTATTTAGGAGAGAAAAAAATCATATTGTGTAAGATCTATAGGCCTATAAAAAACTAATAGTGAACATTGAGTTAGAGCTATGAATAGAAGGTGCAGGTTTAGAAAAGGACAAATAGTATAGTAGCAAGTATTGGGCACTTTAGAGATTGAAAATGAAGCAGCAAAAAAGAAAAAAAAGTAAACTGGAGACCAGAGGGAATAACAGCACAAGGAAGTCACATAATAGGGTGGATGGGCAACTTATTAGAGGATGTTAGATAAGAAATTGGAATCAAAATACATCTGATGGCCCAACATGGAATAATATTGTGATATGTATTTTGATTGTTCTACCAATACCTGTTTCTAAGGTTAGGTTTCAGAAGTCTTTATCCTGCAGAAGAGAAAAAGAACTTTGGTGATCTGAGACAAGCACGCTTGGGTGAACTGTGAGTATTCAATATGAGAGTTAATTAAGTAAAACCCGAGCCTACTTGCTGTATACGAACACAATTACTACGGTCCTTTTACACCCCCCCACCCCCCCTCCACCACCTCCAAAAAATAATATTAAATATGCTTTAATCACTGGCACAGGATACAAAAGGATACAAAAGAGTAAATATAAACTTCAGCCATCAGGACTACATGCAGTGTAGCACAGTGAAGTGAAGGCTTGCCCCAATGTAAGGGAATATTTGTGATTTTTTTTAACCAGGTGTTCAGCTTTAAATAATCTTGACACTGAGTTTATTTATGTAACACAGATTGGGGTTCTGTGGAACCCCTGGGGTTCATTCATATGTTGCTAAGGGTTTTATGAGCAATGAGCAGTTTGTGAATCTCAGGTCAAGTTAACAGATACTAATGATCTTTTTGGCTATCTGTAAAGGTGACATTCTTCCCACTGACTTGCAATGCAAAGGGCATTCTTTCCAATGACAATCACACTAATGTGCTGTGAGTTGGGAATGTAGTAATTATAGCAGGGATTCCCTAAAGACCTAAAAGCTATTTAAAGGGTTCCCCATGTTAAGAAGTTGAACAAAAACATTTTTAAAACATTCTAAAAAGCCCACTTAATATGGCCATTTTAAACAATGTTGTATTCCAGGTTTTGGATAAGTAAATTTTTTTTAGGTTAATGTAAAATCTTTGTTTCTGCTGTACTGCTGTTTCTTGACGTGTACTGCA
This sequence comes from Pyxicephalus adspersus, assembly GCF_032062135.1. Taxonomy (NCBI): domain Eukaryota; kingdom Metazoa; phylum Chordata; class Amphibia; order Anura; family Pyxicephalidae; genus Pyxicephalus; species Pyxicephalus adspersus. The sequence continues at coordinate 89,221,155 of NC_092861.1, forward strand.
GTTCCATACAAATTGTAATGCTTATCATCAGAATCATGTGAGTTCTAAGCAGTTACCCATAACTGTCTCTGTATCATTAAGATTGTTGGTTCTGATATACAATTAATATAATACACACACACAACTGACGTAAATATACTAAAAGTACCATTACCGGTATGCCTTTTAAAATTCTTCACTTATCTGATTCTTATACAAACTGGTTGTGCTTAGAACAATTGTTCAAAATAATGAAAATAATGAGCATGTTCTTGAATGTGACATTGAAAAATATTTGGGAAATGTAACATTCACTGGTTGATAAATATGCCCAAGTGAAATGATAAAAATTAAAAATTTTTTACTAGTGACCCTTTTTTTATCCTCGTACTATTTACTTACTGCTGTTGTTGCACTAAATCTCCCCATACAATAATACTTTACACTTTTTGTGCATGGCTGCAATTTGCATTTTCTGCAGCAATCCAAAAGTGTTTGGCATATTTTCTCAGAAAACAAGTGTACAAAACCATGTTAGTACTCAGATCAGATATGAGACTGGATGTGTTATGTACAAATGTAATGTGTTCATCTTAAGCACCGTACACACTTGCAATAATTATCATTGGAAACGAACAACTAACGACCGATCGTCCGATAATCGCTAACAAAAAAAAGTGCACAATGACTGACCAACGACGCCGACGAACGAGGATTGTTGCTGGAAACGAACGACGAATCTGATTGAGCGACGATCATTCACTATCTATTGTGCGTACGGTCGTTCAATGATCCTGGATGGTTCTGCAGTACACTTTTTTTCCTATATATGTCACTCCCTGCATCATTCAAACGATCGTATCTAGCGTGTTTACACTATTGGTGGATTATATTTGAACTAGCATGTACAGAATTGTGCACAATACAATCGTTCAAAATCCTACATAATCGTTAATTGTTCGTTTTCTAACGATAATTATTGCAAGTTTATTACTTCTGTCAGAGGTCAAAGGACAGACCTGACATCCCAAAGGTCAATGCCATCTTTGTTCATGCATTAGTTAGGGTCAGAGTCTACTTGATGGTCCAGTTATATTAACCCTGGTGTCTTTGTATTTCATTACTGTTTTCATGAAGGATTAATAAACCTGCTGCACCCTCTCAGCATAAACCTGCTTGTAGGTAGTGCATTTTATGTAATCATAAAAGCTTAGTTCCTTCCTAATTTGTTTAAATGTGTTTTTATAACAGGTGGGTGTGTTACAAGCATGAAAGAACATATCTCTGAACAGAAAGTACACAGATAAAATGAAGTGGAATAAAATGAATTTTTAATTAATGCAAATAATAAGAAACATACCAGATGACAGCACCCTAATTACATCCATAGGCCATGAACATGTGTACTCAAGGCACTAAAGCACAATTCAACAAGAATATCCCCATATACCATGAGGGCATAAGGGACTAAGGGATTTTTTTAAGGAAAAGTGCTGGTTTATTTGCTGTGTGCATATGAGATGAGTAAATGTATTTATCATATGATATGTGGATACATTATATCTACATATATATATATATATATATATCTACATATATAGATAGATAGATAGATAGATAGATAGATAGATAGATAGATAGATATAGATATTATATTATATGATATGTGGATATCATATAGATAGCTAGCAAAGATTTTTTTCATGACCAATTAGAATATAGTTTATATAAATAAAACTTTATTGCAGATAGTCAGACATGCATTACTCTTGTTCAAACCTGAGGTTTTAAGTGCTTGCAAAAACTGTTAACATTGGATCAAATGGGTCCATTCAATATTCTTTAATTGACAGGCCGCAGCATTTCTGTGTAGTTTTCTAGACGTTCAAAGCAGTGTCTGGGGTGGTTGCAAATGCCTGCACGTACCAAGCATTTTTGCCTGCAAATGATCCTGGACACTTAGTATATGCATAGTAAGCGCCTAAGGGGCAGTAATGCCTAGCTGTGCACTGTAGGCATCCACAAATAGTAACACCCTAACAACTAAAGGTCTGAGCAAGCTATAATAATCTTCAATGTGTGCAAGGTTATGGTATAGAACAGGCATGGGCAAACGCAGGCCGAATACAGCCCAATAGAGATGTTTCTCCAGCCCTGGCTGGTGCTACTCCGAGCAGGATCAGGAGAAATTGCTATGTGAATTTGCCTGTATGTTTTAGGGCTTTGGTACCCATTTTGGGTAAAGGCAAGAACTGTTCAGCACTTACACATCTTTACAGTCCCACAATGCTGCCTTAAAATAGCAAATCCATATGCAATAAAAATGAAAAAGTTTCATGCAATCTATTTCCTAGTGTTGTATTTCTTTCAGCTGTTGTAATGACTAATTTTTCTGCAAGAATTCTTGGTGTTACACTTGCAGATGTTTAAACTGTGTCATGATGTACTGGCCTTATAGTTTATTACCTAGTTTTAATGAAAGCCCAATCCAGTTATCTCCAGATTTATTCAGAAGTCTGCAGTTACACCCTTGAGTAAGACATTTAGTCATCTGTTAGGATGCCAAGAACATGTAGTTCCCTCTGCTAGTAAGTGGTAAATCCTTTCAGCTCTGGTCACAAGGTAAGACACAGGTAAAGGCGTGGAAAAGCAGAATTAATGCCAAGGTTTTACATATATTAGTTTGCTTTGCTATGGTGTTTTCCTTAGTAACTTAGGTCTGTTTGCTTGTGTCTTCTTTATTTCATTTCAACAACATAATTTCTAATAAATATTTCACCTGGCTCACGCTATAACCCGAACACAGACAAACGTAAGCAACATTTTCAAAGCAAAAAGTGATATACTGTCACTTATACAGTATACAAATGAAAGCACAAACAATACAGTCTTTATGAGGAGGATCATAAATATTTATTGCCTGTTGTTTTATTGCTAGAGGGTTATAGAATGCCTAATAATGGGAATAATTTGCAGAAAAGAATAATAATAAAACATGATATCTATTTCGTTAAATAATCCATTATTATTATTATTATTATTTATAATATTATTAATACACAGTATTTATATAGCACCAACATATTCTGCAGCACTGTACATTAAATTGGAGTTGCAAGTGGCAGGTCAGTCTGGACCAGATCCACTGCTGCTTTGCTGGATCACCCAGGTTCACACATGACAGTCTAGCTTCTCCAGTCCTGGAGAGCTTTATTAAATCAAGCCCATTGCATGCCCAACAAGCACCTCTATTTTGCATGAAGATAGTTGTGGTCTTTAAATCAGAGATCAATAAATCTGTCTGCCAACAGTAAACTATTACTCGTATAATGACAAACTTGCTGTATGTAAGTGTTGTGTGATAGTTACACAAATATTAGGTGAGCCAACAATTGATGTTCTATATTTTGTAAGACATGAAAAATGATCCCCAGATATTCAGTGAATTACCTTGGCCTAGTATAATGAACAGTTATGTAACAATCAGTGGACCAGGAATGCTTGTCCTGACATTCATTAAGCAGATCTAATCTCTGTTGTGAAATTAACAATACTTTAAATTGGGCAAAAGAGAAGGTAGAGAACTTGTTTCAACAGTGGCTCTGCTGCCAAAGAAACTACAACTGACTGCCTCATAAAGGTTCCTTCAGGTCTAGCAAGTATATATAAATAAAACACCTTTAAGTCAAACTGCTTTGCTAATATCCCAATTTATTCAATGGATAAAACCAGTATTTAGAAAATAAACTCATATATACGTCTTTTGAATTTTGAATTAACTCCATTTAGAAACATTTAATTACTATGTCCAAAAAACACAACCATTTGTCATCAGTTTATTTATTCTGAATGTTTAACACAACCTTTCTGTTTTATATCAGCAGAATACCTCATATAAAATATAAATAGGTTTAATTATTTGTTCTCAACTCGGCTGTCACTTATACTGTAGAGCCACTGATGCATCAATGTTGTGCTAATTATCAGACTTCATTCCTTGCACATTGTATTTAATGACCGACAGCTAATCGTTTCAGGAGCACATGCTCCCAAATCGGAGTATGCTGTACAAGACAGCCAAAAGCTAGGAATCTATTGCTGGTGTAATGGACCAAACATTTTGTACATCAAAGTAGACTTTTACAGAAAGTCTGAAAGATTAGCTGTATCAGTTCTTGGACTGTATGGTAAGTAAATTATATTTATTATCCTTTACAATTTTCAGAGTCAATTGGGGATCATGACATATTTTGAAGCAAAAGAGTATAATATTCACATATGATATACATAATTCTAAAGCCCCAGCTTTCCACCTGATGAATGTGGCCCTTTGGTTCCTTTTGTTTTCATCCAAGATTTTCTATCCTGCATCATAAAGTCTGAATCTGCTGCGCTTTGCTTTTTAATTACTCTATCTTGTCCCACCTACATTTCTTAACTAAAACACACATACACTCCTAGCTCCAGCTCCTCCAATTACCTAATAATAACTTCCTCACCCATAACCTCTTTCCCTACCTTATTATTATTATACAGTATTTATATAGCACCATCATATTACGCAGAACTGTACAAAGTCCATAGTTATGACACCAACTGTCCCTCAAAGGAGCTCACAATCTAATGTCCCTACCTCAGGCAAATGTCATTAATGTAGCCTAAGGTCATTTTTTTTTCGCGGGGGGGAAAGCCAATTAACCCAACTGCATGTTTTTCAGATGTCAGAGGAAACTGGAGTACCCAGAGGAAACCCATGCAGACAGGGGGAGAACCTACAAACTCCACGCAGATGCCCTGGCTGGGATTCAAACCTGAGACCTAGCACTGCAAAGGCTGGAGTGCTAACCCCTGAGCCACCATGTTGCCCCAAGAGTTCTCTAGCGCTTCAACCACACTCTGGAGCTCCCTGTCTCATTGCATTAGGCCTACCTTAAACTCTTTTAAACAAGCCTACAAAACCCACCATTTCAAACTTTACCAATCAATTTTCATCTCTTAACCGATTGTAAGTTCTATTGGACAGTTCTACAGTACTTCCTCTCCTGTGTCATTGTTTGTATTTGTCCAGTATGCAGGTTTGTCATCTGTCACCCTAATTATTGTAGAGCAATTAAAAATATGTTGAGGTAATAATGTGTGGAGTGTAATGTATGGACTAGGTATAGGGTTAGAATAAGATCCAACCATGACTTTCACGTGAGCTTCAGCCACTCACCCACTTGACCATAGCAACATTCTCACGACTGGCGTTTACCTTACAAGCCAAGTAGTCAGCAAAGTAAGCATCACTTGCATTCAAGTTTAGCAAACTTAGAAAGTCCACTGACTAAAGAATAAATCAAGGCTGGGCAGATTTGCTTGTAACTAGTCTTCACCTTTTGGGGGTCTGTGATGACATATTTTAGAGAATGGTAAAAGAAAAGGCAATGTTGTTCCCAGATATATTACAAAAAAGGTGGGAGGTAAAAAGCTTAAAATTTACCATGGTAGGAGATAAACAAAAAAATATACAGTACAGTTTGTTCAGCAAGGGTGCCTAAAATAGCAGGAGAACCATGACATAAGTTCAAAGAAATCCAAATGAATGGCCATATAATCAAGATTAAGGAGAATTGTACTTATGAGTCATTTTTCATTTAATGTGTGTTATGGGGTTTTACTGTGTGCTATTTGTAACACCAGAGTAAGTCATGCTATGAATGAGGACCCTGAGGGTACAGCTAAAGAGACAGGGGAAGCAAATGATCAGATAGTAGAGAGCCAAAACAAGCTGTAGTTGTAGGTACATTATGCTTTAAATACCTAGCAGTGATGACTGGTTTAGGAGAATTTACTGATTCATCATCTCTTGAATATCTACATATAGATCTGTCTTATCAACTAGGAAATTGGGTAACAAAATCTGCAATCATATGTTCAGAAAAGTAAAAATTTGATTTTCAATTTTATCTGAGAATTTAAAACTCGTAGTAATATGATAGTATAAAAAATAGTAGTAATGAGAAAATAGAAGCAAGGCAATGTGTCTTATAACAATAATTAGAGTGAATGCACACTTTCCATTGATTCAATAACAAGAATAGTAGATCAGATCTGAACTTGAATTGCTTAAAATTCTGATCACCACTAAATAGCACAGGGAAGTCAGAAGAGGAAATGTTAAACTTTTTTAAACTTTATTCAAAAATGTTCTGTATTTTACATGGAGGTTTGCTTTGATTACCTTTTCTTTACTAAGAGTAATCTTCCTAATAAATATTCATGTGTTTGCCCTATTGCTGACAAGGACACAGATGTCTCATGTGGTACTCATGCCAGTTACATCCTGACAATACAAACGTAATGCTGTCTGTAGCAACTGGACGTTTGAGGACAATTAAACCATGCGTATACCACTAAATTCATCTGTCAAGAACCCTGATCCTTTTTACCACAGGCAATTAAATATTTACCTACATGCTCTGTATTTCCCATAGCCTGTTTGCCAATAATTTGCTGTGGATAATTAATGGGTATAACGTCAGCAATGTACTGTTTATAGTGACTGGAGGCTACGCAGACAAACTCTTACTACTCTATCTCACCATTGACATCTCTATGGAACTGACCTACTTAGTTCTGGATGAAGCATTCTGGTGAGGTATTGCCAGGCCCCTCTACAAATAGCTCTACATTCCTTTGAAATTTAAAGCATTCACAAAGCTCAGAATCTGTGACTCTGGAATGTAAAATGGATTTTTATGCAAGCAATTCATAATAACTTTTATGGATGAATGGGAAAAATGTTTTAAATGTAAGCAAATATCACATTTATTGTGCCTGGCTGTTCAATAATTGTTTAACTTTTCTGGGTGGCAAAATATCTTCATTAGATCATAACAGACTTCTCACGGTATAGACCCATATAGTTGTATAAATTATTTTAACAATCAATGGAAAATCAAGGGGCTGTAAATAGTGGTAGTGTTGGAAATGCAGGCCTGGTGGTAAGAAAAGTCAGGAAATGTACAAGCATTACAGTTGGAACAAAAGCAAGGTGGCTTGTATTAGAGAATATCTTCACACATATGCACATACCTGCACTTCTCACACAAACATACTCAGTGTCTGTCTAAAATGATACATGCGTGCACATAGTCTGAACATCATACACACAAGTATGCAGTCTGTACATTACACACACATGTGCATAGTCTGCACATTATGCAAACATGTATATGTGCAATCTGTACCATACACACATACATACACATATAGTCTGAACATTACACACACATATATGCACAGTCATGGTTTAGAAATTACAAACACACATAAGCACAATCAAGCATACACTACATACAAGCGTACACACAATCCAGCATGCAATCTTTACGCATACAGAGAGGCCTGCAGCAGGGAATATGCGTAGGGGCTACATTACAGGAGTGCTCGTGCTGCACTGAAAAGAAAGGGGGGCAGGAGGTAAGATTGAATTACAGAAAGGAGGAGGGGGTGAGAGAGGTTAGGTTTGGAAGTTTAAGGGGTGGAGTTGGTAGTAGATAAAAGGATAGGGGAACGGAAGTTCAGCACATTTTTTGGGAGATAAGAAATTTCCCACCCACCCTCCCTGTTATATGGTGCGTGGAGGCGGTTGTGGTTTGGTGGAAGGTAAGAGTTCTGGGTTAATTACGGTTGCGGGGCACCCAAGGTGATGGTGAAACCCCCCTCTTTTAAGTGGTGAACGGTGGAGGCCCCTGAGGTGGTGCTGTGCTGCTAGGGGGCCAGAATGGCTTGGTGGTTTTTGTTATTATGGAAATGTGGTGGTGTGGCGGACTTTACCTTCCGGACCGGTAACCTAGTTGTTTTGGGTGCAAATGGTTGGTTATAGTTGGATTTGGTTTTGGTGAATAAGGGGTTAAGCGAGAGTTGATAGGGTGGTTAGTTAAGGGTTAACTTATAAGGTTGTTATTTAAATGTTTTTTAAATGTTATTTTTTTGTTTATTGGTTGTTTGTTTGTTTCTGTTGAAATTTACATGCTAAGTTAATTTATGGTGATTGTTAAAGTGTTAAGTTATGTTAAATAAACGGCTGCTTGCCAGCCATTTTAAATGCACGCAGGTGTGGAGTTTTTATTTGAAGGAGGGGGATAAGGGGAGAAGGGGTGAACAAGGGGAGGGGGCTGGCAAGGAGAAGTGTAAAGAGGTTGGTATGGGGGGAGGGGGGAGGTTTGATGGGGAGGGTACGAGCTACCCTAGTCAAGTCTTTACATTGTGCACATCATATACACAATCTTAACATTACACAGTGTTTATAATACACATAAAACCTACAATCTGCAAAATACACACAAGTATATGCACAGTGTGCACATAACACAGACATGTGCACAACACTGCATTGCACAAATCCTTCAGTCTCAATAGCGCTCCTTCTCTTCCGTAGCTTCTTCTACCTGCACAGAGAGGTAGGTAGGCAGGCTCTGGTGCTGTAATTTGTCTTGCTCTTTTGCCAATGCCAAAGCTCCTAATTGTCTCGAGAGTTTCATGTGGTGCAGATCCAAAGTTACAGGAGGGGCCGTTGGCAGGCACACTGGATCTCTTGCTATGTCCTTCATAGAGTTGGAAGGAACCGGGGGGAAAGCCAGTCATTATAGTTTACTTATTGACCAAAAAAGCTACAATTGGCTATAACCAAAACTAAAACTATAAACATAAACCAAAACATAGCTAAAAAACCAACAGTATTTCTTTTGTTAGGTCAACTTTTTGGGCAAAATTGGTATGATTTATGTAAAAATTTCCTATCGTTGATACAAATTGTGTTTGGAATGTTTTGGAGGCTAAATTTAATGTCTCAGTGCAGCTGTTCTTATTTC